>NC_086446.1:130294173-130418643 GCF_028390025.1 Pseudophryne corroboree
ATAGTGGGTGACTGATGCAGGGGCGACAGGGAGATAGTGGGTGACTGTGGCCGGTGTGACAGGTAGACAGTAGGTAACTGAAGCAGGGGTGACTGGGAGATAGTGGGTGACTGAGGCAGGGTTAACAAGTAGTGAGTAGATGACTAAGGCAGGGGTGATGTGTAGAGTTGGTGACTGAGGCAGGGGTGACAGAGAGATAGTGGGTGAATGTTGCAGGGGTGACAGGTAGAGTTGGTGACTGAGGCAGGTGTGACAAGTAGAGAGTAGATGACAGAGGCTGGGGCTACAGTGAGATAATGGGTGACTGAGGCAGGGGTGACAAGTAGAGAGTAGAGGACTAAGGCAGGGGTGACAGGTAGAGTTTGTGACTGAGGCAGGGGTGAAAGGGAGATAGTGGGTGACTGAGGCAGGGGTGAAAGGGATCTAGTGGGTGACTGAGGCAGGTGAGACAAGGAGATAGTGTGACTGAGGCAGGGGTGACAAGTAGAGAGTAGATGACTAACGTAAGGGTGACTTGTAGAGTTGGTGACTGAGGCAGGGGTGACCGGGAGATAGTGGGTGACTGTGGCAGGGTTGACAAGTAGAGATAAGATGACTGAGGCAGGGGTGACAGGGAGATAGTGGTAGACTGAGGCAGGGAGACAGTGGGTAACTGAAGTAGGGGTGACAGGGAGATAGTGTGTGACTAAGTCAGGGGTGACAAGTAGAGAGTAGATGATTGAGGTAGGGGTGAAAGGGAGGTAGTGGGTGACTGAGGCAGGGGTGAAAGGGATCTAGTGGGTGACTGAGGCAGGGAAGACAAGGAGATAGTGTGACTGAGGCAGGGGTGACAAGTAGAGAGTAGATGACTAACGTAAGGGTGACATGTAGAGTTGGTGACTGAGGCAGGGGTGACAGGGATATAGTGGGCGACTGAGGAAGGGTTGACAATTAGAGAGTAGATGACTGAGGCTGGGATGACTGGTAGATAGTGGGTGACTGAGGCAGGGGTGACAGGGAGACAGTAGGTAACTGAAGCAGGGGTGACAGGGAGATAGTGGGTGACTGAGGCAGGGGTGATAGGAAGATAGTGGATGACTGAAGCAGGGGTGACAAGTAGAGAGTAGATGACTAAGGCAGGGGTGACGTGTAGAGTTGGTGACTGAGGCAGGGGTGAAAGAGAGATAGTAGGTGACTGTTGCAGGGGTGACAGGTAGAGTTGGTGACTGAGGCAGGTGTGACAAGTAGAGAGTAGATGACAGAGGCTGGGGCTACAGTGAGATAATGAGTGACTGAGGCAGGGGTGACAAGAAGAGAGTAGATGACTGAGGCAGGGGTGACAGGGAGATAGTAGGTGACTGAGGACGGTGGGACTTGGAGATAGTGGGTGACGAAGGCAGGGGTGACAAGTAGAGAGTAGATGACAGAGGCTGGGGCTACAGTGAGATAGTGGGTGACTGAGGCAGGAGTGACAAGTAGAGAGTAGATGACTAAGGCAGGGGTGACGTGTAGAGTTGGTGACTGAGGCAGGGGTGACAGGGAGATAGTGGATGACTGTGGCAGAGGTGATAGGTAGAGTTGGTGACTAAGCCAGGGGTGACAAGTAGAGAGTAGATGACAGAGGCTGGGGTTACAGTGAGATTGTGGGTGACTGAGGCAGGGGTGACAAGTAGAGAGTAGAGGACTTAGGCAGGGGTGACAGGTAGAGTTGGTGACTGAGGTAGGGGTGACCGGTAGATAGTGGGTGACTGTGGCAGGGTTAACAAGTAGAGAGAAGATGACTGAGGCAGAGGTGACAGGGAGATAGTGGGTGACTGAGGACGGTGGGACTGGGAGATAGTGGGTGACTGAGGAAGGGGTGACAAGCAGAGAGTAGATAACTAAGGCAGCGGTTACGTGTAGAGATGGTGACTGAGGCAAGAGTGACAGAGATAGTGGGTGACTGTGGCAGGGGTGACAGGTAGAATTGGTGACTGAGGCAGGGTTGACAAGTAGAGAGTAGATGACTGAGGCAGGGGTGACAGGGACACAGTAGGTGATTGAGGACGGGGGGACTGGGAGATAGTGGGTGACTGAGGCAGGGGTGACTGGGAGCTAGTGGTAAACTGAGGCAGGCAGACAGTGGGTAACTGAAGTAGGGGTGACAGGGAGATAGTGTGTGACTAAGTCAGGGGTGACAAGTAGAGAGTAGATGACTGAGGCAGGGGTGAAAGGGAGATAGTGGGTGACTGAGGCAGGGGTGAAAGATAGCTAGTGGGTGACTGAGGCAGGGGAGACAAGGAGATAGTGTGACTGAGGCAGGGGTGACAAGTAGAGAGTAGATGACTAACGTAAGGGTGACATGTAGAGTTGGTGACTGAGGCTGGGGTGACTGGTAGATAGTGGGTGACTGAGGCAGGGGTGACAGGGAGACAGTAGGTAACTGAAGCAGGGGTGACAGGGAGATAGTGGGTGACTGAGGCAGGGGTGATAGGTAGAGTTGGTGACTAAGCCAGGGGTGACAAGTAGAGAGTAGATGACAGAGGCTGGGGTTACAGTGAGATAGTGGGTGACTGAGGCAGGGGATGACAAGTAGAGAGTAGAGGACTAAGGCAGGGGTGACAGGTAGAGTTGGTGACTGAGGTAGGGGTGACCGGTAGATAGTGGGTGACTGAGGCAGGGGTGACAAGTAGAGAGTAGATGACTAACGTAAGGGTGACATGTAGAGTTAGTGACTGAGGCAGGGGTGACAGGGAGATAGTGGGTGACTGAGGAAGGGGTGACAAGGAGATAGTGGGTTACTGAGGACGGGGTGACAGGGAGATAGAGGGTGACTGAGGAAGGGGTGACAAGGAGATAGTGGGTTACTGAGGCAGGGGAGACAAGGAGAAAGTGGGTGACTGAGGCAGGGGAGACAAGAAGAAAGTGGGTGACTGAGGCAGGGGCGACAGAGATAGTGGGTGACTGAGGACGGGGTGACTGGAAGATAGTGGGTGACTGAGGAAGGGGTGACACGTAGAGTTGGTGACTGAGGCAGGGGTGACAGAGAGATAGTGGGTGACTGAGGCAGGGATGACAGGTAGAGTTGGTGACTGAGGCAGGGTGACAGAGTTGGTGACTGAGGCAGGGGTGACAAGTAGAGAGTAGATGAATAAGGCAGGGGCAACAGGGAGATAGTGGGTTACTGAGGCAGTAGTGACAAGTAGAGAGTAGATGACTGAGGCTGGAGTGAAAGGGAGATAGTGGGTGAATGAGGCAGGGGTGAAAGGGAGATAGTGGGTGACTGAGGCAAGGAAAACAAGGAGATAGTGGATGACTGTGACAGGGGTGACAAGTAGAGAGTAGATGACAGAGGTTGGGACTACAGGGAGATAGTGGGTGACTGATGCAGGGGCGACAGGGAGATTGTGGGTGACTGTGGCAGGTGTGATAGGGAGACAGTAGGTAACTGAAGCAGGGGTGACTGGGAGATAGTGGGTGACTGAGGCAGGGGTGATAGGGAGAGAGTGGGTGACTGAGGCAGGGTTAACAAGTAGAGAGTAGATAACTAAGGCAGGGGTGATGTGTAGAGTTGGTGACTGAGGCAGGGGTGACAGAGAGATAGTGGGTGAATGTTGCAGGGGTGACAGGTAGAGTTGGTGACTGAGGCAGGGGTGACAAGTAGAGAGTAGATGACAGAGGCTGGGGCTACAGTGAGATAGTGGGTGACTCAGGCAGGAGTGACAAGTAGAGAGTAGATGACTAAGGCAGGGGTGAAGTGTAGAGTTGGTGACTGAGGCAGGGGTGACAGGGAGATAGTGGATGACTGTGGCAGAGGTGACAGGTAGAGTTGGTGACTAAACCAGGAGTGACAAGTAGAGAGTAGATGACAGAGTCTGGGGCTACAGTGAGATAGTGGGTGACTTAGGCAGGGGTGACAAGTAGAGAGTAGAGGACTAAGGCGGGGGTGACAGGTAGAGTTGGTGACTGAGGCAGGGGTGACCGGTAGATAGTGGGTGACTGTGGCAGGGTTGACAAGTAGAGAGAAGATGACTGAGGCAGGGGTGACAGGGAGATAGTGGGTGACTGAGGACGGTGGGACTGGGAGATAGTGGGTGACTGAGGAAGGGGTGACAAGCAGAGAGTAGATAACTAAGGCAGGGGTTACGTGTAGAGTTGGTGACTGAGGCAGGAGTGACAGAGAGATAGTGATTGACTGTGGCAGGGGTGACAGGTAGAATTGGTGATTGAGGCAGGGTTGACAAGTAGAGAATAGATGACTGAGGCAGGGGTGACAGGGACACAGTAGGTGACTGAGGACGGGGGGACTGGGAGATAGTGGCTGACTGAGGCAGGGGTGACTGGGAGATAGTGGTAGACTGAGGCAGGGAGACAGTGGGTAACTGAAGTAGGGGTGACAGGGAGATAGTGTGTGACTAAGTCAGGGGTGACAAGTAGAGAGTAGATGACTGAGGCAGGGGTGAAAGGGAGATAGTGGGTGACTGAGGCAGGGGTGAAAGGGATCTAGTGGGTGACTGAGGCAGGTGAGACAAGGAGATAGTGTGACTGAGGCAGGGGTGACAAGTAGAGAGTAGATGACTAACGTAAGGGTGACTTGTAGAGTTGGTGACTGAGGCAGGGGTGACAGGGAGATAGTGGGTGACTGAGGAAGGGTTGACAATTAGAGAGTAGATGACTGAGGCTGGGGTGACTGGTAGATAGTGGGTGAATGAGGCAGGGTGATAGGGAGATAGTGGGTGACTGAAGCAGGGGTGACAAGTAGAGAGGCATGGGTGACGTGTAGAGTTGGTGACTGAGGCAGGGGTGACAGAGAGATAGTGGATGACTGTTGCAGGGGTGACAGGTAGAGTTGGTGACTGAGGCAGGTGTGACAAGTAGAGAGTAGATGACAGAGGCTGGGGCTTCACTGAGATAGGGGGTGACTGAGGCAGGGGTGACAAGTAGAGAGTAGAGGACTAAGGCAGGGGTGACAGGTAGAGTTGGTGACTGAGGCACTGGCGACAGGGAGATAGTAGGTGACTGAGGACGGTGGGACTGGGAGATAGTGGGTGACTGAGGCAGGGGTGACAAATAGAGAGTAGATGACTAAGGCAGGGGTTATGTGTAGAGTTGGCGACTGAGGCAGGGGTGACAGAGAAATAGTGCGTGACTGTGGCAGGGGTGACAGGTAGAGTTGGTGACTGAGGCAGGGTTGACAAGTAGAGAGTAGATGACAGAGGCTGGGGCTACAGTGAGATAATGGGTGACTGAGGCAGGGGTGACAAGTAGAGAGTAGAGGACTAAGGCAGGGGTGACAGGTAGAGTTTGTGACTGAGGCAGGGGTGAAAGGGAGATAGTGGGTGACTGAGGCAGGGGTGAAAGGGATCTAGTGGGTGACTGAGGCAGGTGAGACAAGGAGATAGTGTGACTGAGGCAGGGGTGACAAGTAGAGAGTAGATGACTAACGTAAGGGTGACTTGTAGAGTTGGTGACTGAGGCAGGGGTGACCGGGAGATAGTGGGTGACTGTGGCAGGGTTGACAAGTAGAGAGAAGATGACTGAGGCAGGGGTGACAGGGAGATAGTGGTAGACTGAGGCAGGGAGACAGTGGGTAACTGAAGTAGGGGTGACAGGGAGATAGTGTGTGACTAAGTCAGGGGTGACAAGTAGAGAGTAGATGATTGAGGTAGGGGTGAAAGGGAGGTAGTGGGTGACTGAGGCAGGGGTGAAAGGGATCTAGTGGGTGACTGAGGCAGGGAAGACAAGGAGATAGTGTGACTGAGGCAGGGGTGACAAGTAGAGAGTAGATGACTAACGTAAGGGTGACATGTAGAGTTGGTGACTGAGGCAGGGGTGACAGGGATATAGTGGGCGACTGAGGAAGGGTTGACAATTAGAGAGTAGATGACTGAGGCTGGGATGACTGGTAGATAGTGGGTGACTGAGGCAGGGGTGACAGGGAGACAGTAGGTAACTGAAGCAGGGGTGACAGGGAGATAGTGGGTGACTGAGGCAGGGGTGATAGGAAGATAGTGGATGACTGAAGCAGGGGTGACAAGTAGAGAGTAGATGACTAAGGCAGGGGTGACGTGTAGAGTTGGTGACTGAGGCAGGGGTGAAAGAGAGATAGTAGGTGACTGTTGCAGGGGTGACAGGTAGAGTTGGTGACTGAGGCAGGTGTGACAAGTAGAGAGTAGATGACAGAGGCTGGGGCTACAGTGAGATAATGAGTGACTGAGGCAGGGGTGACAAGAAGAGAGTAGATGACTGAGGCAGGGGTGACAGGGAGATAGTAGGTGACTGAGGACGGTGGGACTTGGAGATAGTGGGTGACGAAGGCAGGGGTGACAAGTAGAGAGTAGATGACAGAGGCTGGGGCTACAGTGAGATAGTGGGTGACTGAGGCAGGAGTGACAAGTAGAGAGTAGATGACTAAGGCAGGGGTGACGTGTAGAGTTGGTGACTGAGGCAGGGGTGACAGGGAGATAGTGGATGACTGTGGCAGAGGTGATAGGTAGAGTTGGTGACTAAGCCAGGGGTGACAAGTAGAGAGTAGATGACAGAGGCTGGGGTTACAGTGAGATAGTGGGTGACTGAGGCAGGGGTGACAAGTAGAGAGTAGAGGACTTAGGCAGGGGTGACAGGTAGAGTTGGTGACTGAGGTAGGGGTGACCGGTAGATAGTGGGTGACTGTGGCAGGGTTAACAAGTAGAGAGAAGATGACTGAGGCAGAGGTGACAGGGAGATAGTGGGTGACTGAGGACGGTGGGACTGGGAGATAGTGGGTGACTGAGGAAGGGGTGACAAGCAGAGAGTAGATAACTAAGGCAGCGGTTACGTGTAGAGATGGTGACTGAGGCAAGAGTGACAGAGATAGTGGGTGACTGTGGCAGGGGTGACAGGTAGAATTGGTGACTGAGGCAGGGTTGACAAGTAGAGAGTAGATGACTGAGGCAGGGGTGACAGGGACACAGTAGGTGATTGAGGACGGGGGGACTGGGAGATAGTGGGTGACTGAGGCAGGGGTGACTGGGAGCTAGTGGTAAACTGAGGCAGGCAGACAGTGGGTAACTGAAGTAGGGGTGACAGGGAGATAGTGTGTGACTAAGTCAGGGGTGACAAGTAGAGAGTAGATGACTGAGGCAGGGGTGAAAGGGAGATAGTGGGTGACTGAGGCAGGGGTGAAAGATAGCTAGTGGGTGACTGAGGCAGGGGAGACAAGGAGATAGTGTGACTGAGGCAGGGGTGACAAGTAGAGAGTAGATGACTAACGTAAGGGTGACATGTAGAGTTGGTGACTGAGGCTGGGGTGACTGGTAGATAGTGGGTGACTGAGGCAGGGGTGACAGGGAGACAGTAGGTAACTGAAGCAGGGGTGACAGGGAGATAGTGGGTGACTGAGGCAGGGGTGATAGGTAGAGTTGGTGACTAAGCCAGGGGTGACAAGTAGAGAGTAGATGACAGAGGCTGGGGTTACAGTGAGATAGTGGGTGACTGAGGCAGGGGATGACAAGTAGAGAGTAGAGGACTAAGGCAGGGGTGACAGGTAGAGTTGGTGACTGAGGTAGGGGTGACCGGTAGATAGTGGGTGACTGAGGCAGGGGTGACAAGTAGAGAGTAGATGACTAACGTAAGGGTGACATGTAGAGTTAGTGACTGAGGCAGGGGTGACAGGGAGATAATGGGTGACTGAGGAAGGGGTGACAAGGAGATAGTGGGTTACTGAGGACGGGGTGACAGGGAGATAGAGGGTGACTGAGGAAGGGGTGACAAGGAGATAGTGGGTTACTGAGGCAGGGGAGACAAGGAGAAAGTGGGTGACTGAGGCAGGGGAGACAAGAAGAAAGTGGGTGACTGAGGCAGGGGCGACAGAGATAGTGGGTGACTGAGGACGGGGTGACTGGAAGATAGTGGGTGACTGAGGAAGGGGTGACACGTAGAGTTGGTGACTGAGGCAGGGGTGACAGAGAGATAGTGGGTGACTGAGGCAGGGATGACAGGTAGAGTTGGTGACTGAGGCAGGGTGACAGAGTTGGTGACTGAGGCAGGGGTGACAAGTAGAGAGTAGATGAATAAGGCAGGGGCAACAGGGAGATAGTGGGTTACTGAGGCAGTAGTGACAAGTAGAGAGTAGATGACTGAGGCTGGAGTGAAAGGGAGATAGTGGGTGAATGAGGCAGGGGTGAAAGGGAGATAGTGGGTGACTGAGGCAAGGAAAACAAGGAGATAGTGGATGACTGTGACAGGGGTGACAAGTAGAGAGTAGATGACAGAGGTTGGGACTACAGGGAGATAGTGGGTGACTGATGCAGGGGCGACAGGGAGATTGTGGGTGACTGTGGCAGGTGTGATAGGGAGACAGTAGGTAACTGAAGCAGGGGTGACTGGGAGATAGTGGGTGACTGAGGCAGGGGTGATAGGGAGAGAGTGGGTGACTGAGGCAGGGTTAACAAGTAGAGAGTAGATAACTAAGGCAGGGGTGATGTGTAGAGTTGGTGACTGAGGCAGGGGTGACAGAGAGATAGTGGGTGAATGTTGCAGGGGTGACAGGTAGAGTTGGTGACTGAGGCAGGGGTGACAAGTAGAGAGTAGATGACAGAGGCTGGGGCTACAGTGAGATAGTGGGTGACTCAGGCAGGAGTGACAAGTAGAGAGTAGATGACTAAGGCAGGGGTGAAGTGTAGAGTTGGTGACTGAGGCAGGGGTGACAGGGAGATAGTGGATGACTGTGGCAGAGGTGACAGGTAGAGCTGGTGACTAAACCAGGAGTGACAAGTAGAGAGTAGATGACAGAGTCTGGGGCTACAGTGAGATAGTGGGTGACTTAGGCAGGGGTGACAAGTAGAGAGTAGAGGACTAAGGCGGGGGTGACAGGTAGAGTTGGTGACTGAGGCAGGGGTGACCGGTAGATAGTGGGTGACTGTGGCAGGGTTGACAAGTAGAGAGAAGATGACTGAGGCAGGGGTGACAGGGAGATAGTGGGTGACTGAGGACGGTGGGACTGGGAGATAGTGGGTGACTGAGGAAGGGGTGACAAGCAGAGAGTAGATAACTAAGGCAGGGGTTACGTGTAGAGTTGGTGACTGAGGCAGGAGTGACAGAGAGATAGTGATTGACTGTGGCAGGGGTGACAGGTAGAATTGGTGATTGAGGCAGGGTTGACAAGTAGAGAATAGATGACTGAGGCAGGGGTGACAGGGACACAGTAGGTGACTGAGGACGGGGGGACTGGGAGATAGTGGCTGACTGAGGCAGGGGTGACTGGGAGATAGTGGTAGACTGAGGCAGGGAGACAGTGGGTAACTGAAGTAGGGGTGACAGGGAGATAGTGTGTGACTAAGTCAGTGGTGACAAGTAGAGAGTAGATGACTGAGGCAGGGGTGAAAGGGAGATAGTGGGTGACTGAGGCAGGGGTGAAAGGGATCTAGTGGGTGACTGAGGCAGGTGAGACAAGGAGATAGTGTGACTGAGGCAGGGGTGACAAGTAGAGAGTAGATGACTAACGTAAGGGTGACTTGTAGAGTTGGTGACTGAGGCAGGGGTGACAGGGAGATAGTGGGTGACTGAGGAAGGGTTGACAATTAGAGAGTAGATGACTGAGGCTGGGGTGACTGGTAGATAGTGGGTGAATGAGGCAGGGTGATAGGGAGATAGTGGGTGACTGAAGCAGGGGTGACAAGTAGAGAGGCATGGGTGACGTGTAGAGTTGGTGACTGAGGCAGGGGTGACAGAGAGATAGTGGATGACTGTTGCAGGGGTGACAGGTAGAGTTGGTGACTGAGGCAGGTGTGACAAGTAGAGAGTAGATGACAGAGGCTGGGGCTTCACTGAGATAGGGGGTGACTGAGGCAGGGGTGACAAGTAGAGAGTAGAGGACTAAGGCAGGGGTGACAGGTAGAGTTGGTGACTGAGGCACTGGCGACAGGGAGATAGTAGGTGACTGAGGACGGTGGGACTGGGAGATAGTGGGTGACTGAGGCAGGGGTGACAAATAGAGAGTAGATGACTAAGGCAGGGGTTATGTGTAGAGTTGGCGACTGAGGCAGGGGTGACAGAGAAATAGTGCGTGACTGTGGCAGGGGTGACAGGTAGAGTTGGTGACTGAGGCAGGGTTGACAAGTAGAGAGTAGATGACAGAGGCTGGGGCTACAGTGAGATAGTGGGTGACTGAGGCAGGGGTGACAAGTAGAGAGTAGATGACTGAGGCAGGGGTGACAGGGAGATAGTAGGTGACTGAGGACGGGGGGACTGGGAGATAGTGGGAAACTGAGGCAGGGGTGACAGGGAGACAGTGGGTAACTGAAGCAGGGGTGACAGGGAGACAGTGGGTGACTGAGACAGGTATGACAGGTAGAGTTGGTGACTGAGGCAGGGTGACAGAGTTGGTGACTGAGACAGGGGTGACAAGTAGAGAGTAGATGACTAAAGCATGGGCAACAGGGAGATAGTGGGTGACTGAGGCAGGGGCTACAGGGAGATAGTGGGTGAATGTGGCAGTGTTGACAATTAGAGAGTCGATGACTGAGGCTGGGGTAAATGGGAGATAGTTGGTGACTGAGGCAGGGGTGAAAGGGAGTGACTGAGGCAGGGTAGACGAGGAGATAGTGGGTGACTGAAGCAGGGGTGACAGGGAGATAGTGGGTTTCTGAGGCAGGGGTGACAAGTAGAGAGTATATGACTGAGGCTGTAGATGACATGTAGAGTTGGTTACTGAGGCAGAGGTGACAGGGAGATAGTGGGTGACTGAGGCAGGGTAGAAAAGGAGAAAGTGGGTGACTGAGGCATGGGTGACAGAGATAGTGGGTGACTGAGGACGGGGTGACTGGAAGATAGTGGGTGACTGAGGCAAGGGTGACAGGTAGAGTTGGTGACTGAGGCAGGGGTGACAGGTAGAGTTGGTGACTGAGGCAGGGGTGACAAGTAGAGAGTAGATGACAGAGGCTGGGGCTACAGTGAGATAGTGGGTGACTCAGGCAGGAGTGACAGAGAGATAGTGATTGACTGTGGCAGGGGTGACAGGTAGAATTGGTGATTGAGGCAGGGTTGACAAGTAGAGAATAGATGACTGAGGCAGGGGTGACAGGGACACAGTAGGTGACTGAGGACGGGGGGACTGGGAGATAGTGGCTGACTGAGGCAGGGGTGACTGGGAGATAGTGGTAGACTGAGGCAGGGAGACAGTGGGTAACTGAAGTAGGGGTGACAGGGAGATAGTGTGTGACTAAGTCAGTGGTGACAAGTAAAGAGTAGATGACTGAGGCAGGGGTGAAAGGGAGATAGTGGGTGACTGAGGCAGGGGTGAAAGGGATCTAGTGGGTGACTGAGGCAGGTGAGACAAGGAGATAGTGTGACTGAGGCAGGGGTGACAAGTAGAGAGTAGATGACTAACGTAAGGGTGACTTGTAGAGTTGGTGACTGAGGCAGGGGTGACAGGGAGATAGTGGGTGACTGAGGAAGGGTTGACAATTAGAGAGTAGATGACTGAGGCTGGGGTGACTGGTAGATAGTGGGTGAATGAGGCAGGGTGATAGGGAGATAGTGGGTGACTGAAGCAGGGGTGACAAGTAGAGAGGCATGGGTGACGTGTAGAGTTGGTGACTGAGGCAGGGGTGACAGAGATAGTGGATGACTGTTGCAGGGGTGACAGGTAGAGTTGGTGACTGAGGCAGGTGTGACAAGTAGAGAGTAGATGACAGAGGCTGGGGCTTCACTGAGATAGTGGGTGACTGAGGCAGGGGTGACAAGTAGAGAGTAGAGGACTAAGGCAGGGGTGACAGGTAGAGTTGGTGACTGAGGCACTGGCGACAGGGAGATAGTAGGTGACTGAGGATGGTGGGACTGGGAGATAGTGGGTGACTGAGGCAGGGGTGACAAATAGAGAGTAGATGACTAAGGCAGGGGTTATGTGTAGAGTTGGCGACTGAGGCAGGGGTGACAGAGAAATAGTGCGTGACTGTGGCAGGGGTGACAGGTAGAGTTGGTGACTGAGGCAGGGTTGACAAGTAGAGAGTAGATGACAGAGGCTGGGGCTACAGTGAGATAGTGGGTGACTGAGGCAGGGGTGACAAGTAGAGAGTAGATGACTGAGGCAGGGGTGACAGGGAGATAGTGACTGGGAGATAGTGGGAAACTGAGGCAGGGGTGACAGGGAGACAGTGGGTAACTGAAGCAGGGGTGACAGGGAGACAGTGGGTGACTGAGACAGGTATGACAGGTAGAGTTGGTGACTGAGGCAGGGTGACAGAGTTGGTGACTGAGACAGGGGTGACAAGTAGAGAGTAGATGACTAAAGCATGGGCAACAGGGAGATAGTGGGTGACTGAGGCAGGGGCTACAGGGAGATAGTGGGTGAATGTGGCAGTGTTGACAATTAGAGAGTCGATGACTGAGGCTGGGGTAAATGGGAGATAGTTGGTGACTGAGGCAGGGGTGAAAGGGAGTGACTGAGGCAGGGTAGACGAGGAGATAGTGGGTGACTGAAGCAGGGGTGACAGGGAGATAGTGGGTTTCTGAGGCAGGGGTGACAAGTAGAGAGTATATGACTGAGGCTGTAGATGACATGTAGAGTTGGTTACTGAGGCAGAGGTGACAGGGAGATAGTGGGTGACTGAGGCAGGGTAGAAAAGGAGAAAGTGGGTGACTGAGGCATGGGTGACAGAGATAGTGGGTGACTGAGGACGGGGTGACTGGAAGATAGTGGGTGACTGAGGCAAGGGTGACAGGTAGAGTTGGTGACTGAGGCAGGGGTGACAGGTAGAGTTGGTGACTGAGGCAGGGGTGACAAGTAGAGAGTAGATGACAGAGGCTGGGGCTACAGTGAGATAGTGGGTGACTCAGGCAGGAGTGACAAGTAGAG
The DNA here is from genome assembly GCF_028390025.1 of Pseudophryne corroboree. NCBI lineage: Eukaryota > Metazoa > Chordata > Amphibia > Anura > Myobatrachidae > Pseudophryne > Pseudophryne corroboree. The sequence continues at coordinate 130,306,967 of NC_086446.1, forward strand.
AGTAGATGACTAAGGCAGGGGTGAAGTGTAGAGTTGGTGACTGAGGCAGGGGTGACAGGGAGATAGTGGATGACTGTGGCAGAGGTGACAGGTAGAGTTGGTGACTAAACCAGGAGTGACAAGTAGAGAGTAGATGACAGAGTCTGGGGCTACAGTGAGATAGTGGGTGACTTAGGCAGGGGTGACAAGTAGAGAGTAGAGGACTAAGGCGGGGGTGACAGGTAGAGTTGGTGACTGAGGCAGGGGTGACCGGTAGATAGTGGGTGACTGTGGCAGGGTTGACAAGTAGAGAGAAGATGACTGAGGCAGGGGTGACAGGGAGATAGTGGGTGACTGAGGACGGTGGGACTGGGAGATAGTGGGTGACTGAGGAAGGGGTGACAAGCAGAGAGTAGATAACTAAGGCAGGGGTTACGTGTAGAGTTGGTGACTGAGGCAGGAGTGACAGAGAGATAGTGCTTGACTGTGGCAGGGGTGACAGGTAGAATTGGTGATTGAGGCAGGGTTGACAAGTAGAGAATAGATGACTGAGGCAGGGGTGACAGGGACACAGTAGGTGACTGAGGACGGGGGGACTGGGAGATAGTGGCTGACTGAGGCAGGGGTGACTGGGAGATAGTGGTAGATTGAGGCAGGGAGACAGTGGGTAACTGAAGTAGGGGTGACAGGGAGATAGTGTGTGACTAAGTCAGTGGTGACAAGTAGAGAGTAGATGACTGAGGCAGGGGTGAAAGGGAGATAGTGGGTGACTGAGGCAGGGGTGAAAGGGATCTAGTGGGTGACTGAGGCAGGTGAGACAAGGAGATAGTGTGACTGAGGCAGGGGTGACAAGTAGAGAGTAGATGACTAACGTAAGGGTGACTTGTAGAGTTGGTGACTGAGGCAGGGGTGACAGGGAGATAGTGGGTGACTGAGGAAGGGTTGACAATTAGAGAGTAGATGACTGAGGCTGGGGTGACTGGTAGATAGTGGGTGACTGAGGCAGGGGTGACAGGGAGACAGTAGGTAACTGAAGCAGGGGTGACAGTGAAATATTGGGTGAATGAGGCAGGGTGATAGGGAGATAGTGGGTGACTGAAGCAGGGGTGACAAGTAGAGAGGCATGGGTGACGTGTAGAGTTGGTGACTGAGGCAGGGGTGACAGAGAGATAGTGGATGACTGTTGCAGGGGTGACAGGTAGAGTTGGTGACTGAGGCAGGTGTGACAAGTAGAGAGTAGATGACAGAGGCTGGGGCTTCACTGAGATAGTGGGTGACTGAGGCAGGGGTGACAAGTAGAGAGTAGAGGACTAAGGCAGGGGTGACAGGTAGAGTTGGTGACTGAGGCACTGGCGACAGGGAGATAGTAGGTGACTGAGGACGGTGGGACTGGGAGATAGTGGGTGACTGAGGCAGGAGTGACAAGTAGAGAGTAGATGACTAAGGCAGGGGTTATGTGTAGAGTTGGCGACTGAGGCAGGGGTGACAGAGAAATAGTGCGTGACTGTGGCAGGGGTGACGTGTAGAGTTGGTGACTGAGGCAGGGTTGACAAGTAGAGAGTAGATGACAGAGGCTGGGGCTACAGTGAGATAGTGGGTGACTGAGGCAGGGGTGACAAGTAGAGAGTAGATGACTGAGGCAGGGGTGACAGGGAGATAGTAGGTGACTGAGGACGGGGGGACTGGGAGATAGTGGGAAACTGAGGCAGGGGTGACAGGGAGACAGTGGGTAACTGAAGCAGGGGTGACAGGGAGACAGTGGGTGACTGAGACAGGTATGACAGGTAGAGTTGGTGACTGAGGCAGGGTGACAGAGTTGGTGACTGAGACAGTGGTGACAAGTAGAGAGTAGATGACTAAAGCATGGGCAACAGGGAGATAGTGGGTGACTGAGGCAGGGGCTACAGGGAGATAGTGGGTGAATGTGGCAGTGTTGACAATTAGAGAGTCGATGACTGAGGCTGGGGTAAATGGGAGATAGTTGGTGACTGAGGCAGGAATGAAAGGGAGTGACTGAGGCAGGGTAGACGAGGAGATAGTGGGTGACTGAAGCAGGGGTGACAGGGAGATAGTGGGTTTCTGAGGCAGGGGTGACAAGTAGAGAGTATATGACTGAGGCTGTAGATGACATGTAGAGTTGGTTACTGAGGCAGAGGTGACAGGGAGATAGTGGGTGACTGAGGCAGGGTAGACAAGGAGAAAGTGGGTGACTGAGGCATGGGTGACAGAGATAGTGGGTGACTGAGGACGGGGTGACTGGAAGATAGTGGGTGACTGAGGCAAGGGTGACAGGTAGAGTTGGTGACTGAGGCAGGGGTGACAGGTAAGGTTGGTGACTGAGGCAGGGGTGACAAGTAGAGAGTAGTTGACTAAGGCAGGGGAAACAGGGAGATAGTGGGTGACTGAGGCAGGGATGACAAGTAGAGAAAAGGTGACTGAGGCTGGGGTGAAAGGGAGATAGTGGGTGACTGAGGCAGGGGTGAAAGGGAGATAGTGGGTGACTGAGGCAAGGGAAACAAGGAGATAGTGGGTGACTGTGGCAGGGGTGACAAGTAGAGAGTAGATGAAAGTGGTTGGGACTACAGGGAGATAGTGGATGACTGAGGCAGGGGCTACAGGGAGATAGTGGGTGACTGTGGCAGAGGTGACAGGTAGAGTTGGTGACTAAGGCAGGGGTGACAAGTAGAGAGTAGATGACAGAGGCTGGGGCTACAGTGAGATAGTGGGTGACTGAGGCTGGGGTGACAAGTAGAGAGTAGATGACAGAGGCTGGGGCTACAGTGAGATAGTGGGTGACTGAGGCAGGAGTGACAAGTAGAGAGTAGATGACTAAGGCAGGGGTGACGTGTAGAGTTGGTGACTGAGGCAGGGGTGACCGGTAGATAGTGGGTGACTGTGGCAGGGTTGACAAGTAGAGAGAAGATGACTGAGGCAGGGGTGACAGGGAGATAGTGGGTGACTGAGGACGGTGGGACTGGGAGATAGTGGGTGACTGAGGAAGGGGTGACAAGAAGAGTAGATAACTAAGGAAGGGGTTACGTGTAGAGTTGGTGACTGAGGAAGGAGTGACAGAGATAGTGGGTGACTGTGGCAGGGGTGACAGGTAGAATTGGTGACTGAGGCAGGGTTGACAAGTAGAGAGTAGATGACAGAGGCTGGGGCTACAGTGAGATAGTGGGTGACTGAGGCAGGGGTTACATTTAGAGAGTAGATGACTGAGGCAGGGGTGACAGGGACACAGTAGGTGACTGAGGACGGGGGGACTGGGAGATAGTGGCTGACTGAGGCAGGGGTGACTGGGAGCTAGTGGTAGACTGAGGCAGGGAGACAGTGGGTAACTGAAGTAGGGGTGACAGGGAGATAGTGTGTGATTAAGTCAGGGGTGACAAGTAGAGAGTAGATGACTGAGCAGGGGTGAAAGGGAGATAGTGGGTGACTGAGGCAGGGGTGAAAGGGATCTAGTGGGTGACTGAGGCAGGGGAGACAAGGAGATAGTGTGACTGAGGCAGGGGTGACAAGTAGAGAGTAGATGACTAACGTAAGGGTGACATGTAGAGTTGGTGACTGAGGCAGGGGTGACAGGGAGATAGTGGGTGACTGAGGAAGGGTTGACAATTATAGAGTAGATGACTGAGGCTGGGGTGACTGGTAGAGTTGGTGACTGAGGCAGGGGTGACAAGTAGAGAGTAGATGACAGAGGCTGGGGCTACAGTGAGATAGTGGGTGACTCAGGCAGGAGTGACAAGTAGAGAGTAGATGACTAAGGCAGGGGTGAAGTGTAGAGTTGGTGACTGAGGCAGGGGTGACAGGGAGATAGTGGATGACTGTGGCAGAGGTGACAGGTAGAGTTGGTGACTAAACCAGGAGTGACAAGTAGAGAGTAGATGACAGAGTCTGGGGCTACAGTGAGATAGTGGGTGACTTAGGCAGGGGTGACAAGTAGAGAGTAGAGGACTAAGGCGGGGGTGACAGGTAGAGTTGGTGACTGAGGCTGGGGTGACTGGTAGATAGTGGGTTACTGAGGCACGGGTGACAGGGAGACAGTAGGTAACTGAAGCAGGGGTGACAGGGAGATATTGGGTGACTGAGGCAGGGGTGATAGGGAGATAGTGGGTGACTGAAGCAGGGGTGACAAGTAGAGAGTAGATGACTAAGGCAGGGGTGACGTGTAGAGTTGGTGACTGAGGCAGGGGTGACAGAGAGATAGTGAGTGACTGTTGCAGGGGTGACAGGTAGAGTTGGTGACTGAGGCAGGTGTGACAAGTAGAGAGTAGATGACAGAGGCTGGGGCTACAGTGAGATAGTGGGTGACTGAGGCAGGGGTGACAAGTAGAGAGTAGAGGACTAAGGCAGGGGTGACAGGTAGAGTTGGTGACTGAGGCAGGGGTGACCGGTAGATAGTGGGTGACTGTGGCAGGGTTGACAAGTAGAGAGAAGATGACTGAGGTAGGGGTGACAGGGAGATAGTGGGTGACTGAGGACGGTGGGACTGGGAGATAGTGGCTGACTGAGGAAGGGGTGACAAGCAGAGAGTAGATAACTAAGGCAGGGGTTACGTGTAGAGTTGGTGACTGAGGCAGGAGTGACAGAGATAGTGGGTTACTGTGGCAGGGGTGACAGGTAGAATTGGTGACTGAGGCAGGGTTGACAAGTAGATGACTGAGGCAGGGGAGACAAAGAGATAGTGTGACTGAGGCAGGGGTGACAAGTAGAGAGTAGATGACTAACGTAAGGGTGACATGTAGAGTTGGTGACTGAGGCAGGGGTGACAGGGAGATAGTGGGTGACTGAGGAAGGGGTGACAAGGAGATAGTGGGTGACTGAGGCAGGGGAGACAAGGAGAAAGTGGGTGACTGAGGCAGGGGAGACAAGGAGAAAGTGGGTGACTGAGGCATGGGTGACAGAGATAGTGGGTGACTGAGGACAGGGTGACCGGGAGATAGTGGGTGACTGAGGAAGGGGTGACACGTAGAGAGTAGATGACTAAGGCAGGGGTGACAGGGACACAGTAGGTGACTGAGGACGGGGGGACTGGGAGATAGTGGCTGTCTGAGGCAGGGGTGACATGGAGATAGTGGTAGACTGAGGCAGGGAGACAGTGGGTAACTGAAGTAGGGGTGACAGGGAGATAGTGTGTGACTAAGTCAGGGGTGACAAGTAGAGAGTAGATGACTGAGGCAGGGGTGAAAGGGAGATAGTGGGTGACTGAGGCAGGGGTGAAAGGGATCTAGTGGGTGACTGAGGCAGGGAAGACAAGAAGATAGTGTGACTGAGGCAGGGGTGACAAGTAGAGAGTAGATGACTAATGTAAGGGTGACATGTAGAGTTGGTGACTGAGGCAGGGGTGATAGGGAGATAGTGGGCGACTGAGGAAGGGTTGACAATTAGAGAGTAGATGACTGAGGCTGGGGTGACTGGTAGATAGTGGGTGACTGAGGCAGGGGTGACAGGGAGACAGTAGGTAACTGAAGCAGGGGTGACAGGGACATAGTGGGCGACTGAGACACGGGGAAATAGGGAGATAGTGGGTGACTGAAGCAGGGGTGACAAGTAGAGAGTAGATGACTAAGGCAGGGGTGACGTGTAGAGTTGGTGACTGAGGCAGGGGTGACAGAGATAGTGGGTGACTGTTGCAGGGGTGACAGGTAGAGTTGGTGACTGAGGCAGGTGTGACAAGTAGAGAGTAGATGACACAGGCTGGGGCTACAGTGAGATAATGGGTGACTGAGGCAGGGGTGACAAATAGAGAGTAGAGGACTAAGGCAGGGGTGCCCGGTAGAGTTGGTGACTGAGGCAGGGGTGACCGGGAGATAGTGGGTGACTGTGGCAGGGTTGACAAGTAGAGAGAAGATGAATGAGGCTGGGGCTACAGTGAGATAGTTTGTGACTGAGGCAGGAGTGACAGGGAGCTAGTGGTAAACTGAGGCAGGCAGACAGTGGGTAACTGAAGTAGGGGTGACAGGGGTATAGTGTGTGACTAAGTCAGGGGTGACAAGTAGAGAGTAGATGACTGAGGCAGGGGTGAAAGGGAGATAGTGGGTGACTGAGGCAGGGCTGAAAGGGACCTAGTGGGTGACTGTGGCAGGGTAGACAAGGAGATAGTGTGACTGACGCAGGGGTGACAAGTAGAGAGTAGATGACTAACGTAAGGGTGACATGTAGAGTTGGTGACTGAGGCAGGGGTGACAGGGAGATAGTGGGTGACTGAAGAAGGGGTGACAAGGAGATAGTGGGTGACTGAGGCAGGGGAGACAAGGAGAAAGTGGGTGACTGAGGCAGGGGAGACAAGGAGAAAGTGGGTGACTGAGGCAGGGGTGACAGAGATAGTGGGTGACTGAGGACGGGGTGACTGGGAGATAGTGGGTGACTGAGGAAGGTGTGACACGTAGAGTTGGTGACTGAGGCAGGGGTGACAGAGAGATAGTGGGTGACTGAGGCAGGGATGACAGGTAGAGTTGGTTACTGAGGCAGCGTGACAGAGTTGGTGACTGAGGCAGGGGTGACAAGTAGAGAGTAGATGACTAAGGCAGGGGCAACAGGGAGATAGTGGGTGACTTAGGCAGGGGTGACAAGTAGAGAGTAGATGACTAAGGCAGGGGTTATGTGTAGAGTTGGTGACTGAGGCAGGGGTGACAGAGAGATAGTGGGTGACTGTGGCAGGGGTGACAGGTAGAGTTGGTGACTGAGGCAGGGTTGACAAGTAGAGAGTAGATGACAGAGGCTGGGGCTACAGTGAGCCTTTTGCTGCTCCTCCATCCTCTGAAGCATATAGAGGGTTGAATTCCACATCGTTACAACCTCTTGCTTCAGATGATGGCAGGGCAGGTTCAGGAATGTTTGGTGGTGCTCCAGTCTTCGGCACGCGGTGTCTGAATGCCAAAAGTGGCCCGCAATTCAAAGATGTATGAGTGGGATAAAGTGGATGACTGAGGCCAGGTTGACTGGGAGGTAGTCAGTGACTGAGGCAGGGGTTACTGGGAGATAGTGGGTGACTGAGGCAGGGGTGATAGCGATAGTGGGTGACTGAGGCAGTGGTGATAGGGAGATAGTGGATGAGTGTGGCAGGGGTGACAGGGACAGTGGGAGACCGAGGCAGGGGTGACAGGGATAGTGGCTGACTGAGGCAGGGGTGACTGGGAGGTAGTGGGTGACTGAGTCAGGGGTGACAGAGATAGTGGGTGACTGAGGCAGGTTTGATAGGGAGATAGTTGGTGACTAAGACAGGGATGACAGGGATAGTGGGTGACTGAGGCAGGGGTGATAGGGTGACAGTGGGTGACTGAGGCAGGGGTTACAGGGATAGTGGGTGACTGAGGCAGGGGTGATATGGAGATAGTGGTTGACTGAGGCAGTGCAGCCGCTAACCTTGTCAGCAATCGGCGTACGAGGTTCCTTCCAGAAAATGTGGAGAAGATGATGTTCATCAAAATGAATTATAATCAATTCCTCCGTGGAGACATTCACCTTCACCAGCAATTGCCTCCAGAAAGTACACAGGGATCTGAGATGGTGGATTCCAGTGGGGACGAATTAATAATCTGTGAGGAGGGGGATGTACAAAGTGAAAGGGGTGAGGAATCGGAGGATGATGATGAAGTGGACATCTTGCCTCTGTAGAGCCAGTTTGTGCAAGGAGAGATTGATTGCTTCTTTTTTGGTGGGGGCCCAAACCAACCAGTCATTTCAGTCACAGTCGTGTGGCAGACCCTGTCGCTGAAATGATGGGTTCGTCAATGTTTTACTTTTCAATCTAAGCCCCTGCAGTTTTCTGTAAGCATCTGCTTCGCTATGAGGATCAACAAGTCACAAGGGCAAACACTCAGGGCTGGAGGCGTAGATCTTAGGACCAGCTGCTACAAGCATGGCAGAGGTGTCACTATCACTGGTGACACGGTGACACCCAGAGAGGCGGCGAGGGAGATTGTAATGCGGTGCACGCAGATAAGCAGCGCAATGGTAAAAAGGAGACATGGTCTCATAGGTAGGGGCGTGGCCAGGTACCCTGAATCTCCATTTTGTCACTCCAGGTATCCCAGGGGTTGCGGGCTGCACCCGGGGACTAGTGTGTGAGTGGTGCTGGCTCCTGCACAGTGACAGAAACTGGGTGTTGCACGTAATGTCACAGTGCAACACCCAGATTCTGTCACTGAAGAGGAGCCGGCACTTTGGTGTCACCCCCCTTGGCGGGTGACACTCGGGTGTGGGCCGCAACCCCGTTGTGATGCCACTGACCCATGGGAAGCTTTACGTGGCTTACCCATGTGTTAGTAGCCCCAAGCATCTTTTGTGTTAGTCCCTGAAGAAAAACTGCAAATATTGTTTACAAATACATTTTGTAATCAATGGGCCTAATTCAGTAAGGATTGCAAATTCTGCTAAGTAACAGAATTTGCAATCCTTTGGTTCGCATGCTGGGGCCACCCATCACAGGGCATGGCCACCCAGCATGCCGCCTCCCTTCTTGACCACGCCGAAATTGCAGTCGCAGTGCAGTTCAGCGTGATCATAAAAAATGGGGTAGCCTCTTGCTGGTGCAGACTGTATGTGTGCGCAGGAAGCCGCCACCATTTTTGTGATCGCAGCGGCTGCATATGATGTCATGCAGCCGCTCTGACCACGCCTCCTGTTTCTCCGTTGCCGACCCCATTTTGAAGCCCTGCCCCCGCACCGCTCCATCTCCGACTTGGAAATGGAGTGTTGCTGACCCCCCTCCCCCCCCCCCCCGCACCGATTGACAGGCAGAGGCAATCGCATTATCTGCGGGGTGCCGCAGAAAATGCAGGTGCATGCGTATGCTCTTAGCAATTTTTGCAGTTGGATTGCTTATTGCGATTGCAATCCAACCTGAATCAGGCCCTATTACCTATCACAATGCACTGCGGGTAGTACAAAATGGGGTTAATATAGGAGAAAAACCCCAGACCTGTGCCCCTTAACTGTCCCTGGTGGCTAGTGGAGCGGCTGCCCAGTAATCAGTGTCCACACCAGTGCGCACACTGCCCGCCCCCTACGGCCACGCTGGATCACGGTATAGTGTGGGCACAGAAGCCCCTTACCTCCCTTTCATCAGCGGCCTTGTGATCCCGGAGGGCGGTGTGTGTGTGACTGACCTTAGGAAGAAACCGGAGCCTCCGCTGCAGTGACCCAGCAACCAGGGCACGGGAGTATACAGCACCGCTGGGAGTGATGGAGCTGCAGTAAAGATGTCTATTAGACCTAACCTGCTGCAGCCCTTGTATATTCTTATTAAAAAAAGTTCTTATTTTCTTGTCAAAATTAATAGCTAAGAATAGGCTGCCTGAGGCAGCCCCCTGTTAAGTGGCCTGCTACTGAAGGCACCAACTACAAACTGAGCTCCCTGTTCATGGAAGCGAGGTTATAGAGGAGGTGGCGCTGAGCATCTTGGGAACAGTCAAAAGCTTTGAGCCTGTTGGTGCCTTAGATCAAGATCCTACTCTACACCCCAATGTGAATCCTTGTGGAGTCCAGTGTACCCCACAGAAGAAATGAATGTGTGACACCCATTGGCAGCATCATAAGAATAGCTGCTGATGGGCACAATTGAGAAAGGAAGGGGGGAAATATTTGAATCCAGCACATAGATGTCATTCAAATATGTAATTTGTATCTTCCTACTTTAAAATGTAATGAATGAACCTCACCCTGTGAGGACTATCTTCATGATCAAGAGAACTCATATGCAAGATAAGTATGTGTTGGGATAGGGCTGTGGAGGGCGGCTGCTCGGGCACACCCCCGTCAAGTTAAGGAGATTCAACTGAGGAAGCACATGGAACTCTTGTCTGGGGACAACAACTGCAGGGAGACCACATCTTTTCAGATGAACATGGGAGGACGGAAGGCTGCCTAATACTGAAGCACCCTCAAACATCAAACCATATGCAACAACTAGTACAAGCATTCCTGGGGGAAGGTCTGCAGCAGACGGATTTGCATACGGTGATGTCATCTAAGCAGTGGGCCAAAGTTGGCTGGAACCCTCATCTGCATATGAAAAGAGAAAAGTGGCATGCAGGACATGGCAGCCTTTTGCGGCGCTTGGATGACCTCTAGTTCGCATTAAATACCCCCACCCTCCTTCAGTGTGGGGCTCATGTTGGCCGTGCCCCAGCCCCTGAAGCATTCAAGCTGATTTCTTGCAGCAGCTGGGCACTGTAACAGCTCCAGGGCTGCTCTGTAAGGCAAATAAACGGGTGTAGGCCCTGCAGCACCACCTGTAGTTCGCATTGTGCGTTGGAAGGCACAAAGTAAGCAGATGGGAGGAGAAGTCAGGATAGTGCGCAAGGGCATAGAAGGGAGGGGCTAAAGAAAAGAGAAGTGGAAACAGACAGCAAACTAGGGTGGAGAGAGACCTGAGACAAAGAGATCTGAATTATACCAGAGCCAACCAGGGGAAAGCACAAATGCAGTCCCCCACTACCACAAATTATGCAGTCGAGTTTCCCACATTTGGGGAAATCACAGGGTTCATCATACCCAGAATGCAATGATTGAACCTCACCCTGTGAGAACAATCTTCATGACCATGGTATCTCTTATGCAAAATAAGTATGATTTGGGATAGGGCTGGGGAGGGCCGCTGCTCAGGCACACCTCTGTCAAGTAAAGGGAAGTAGCAGCTTGACACAGCTGTAGTGCTGAGACCCCTCGGGCAGCTGCCCAAGAAGAGCCCACTTTCCTCGTGGAATGGGCCTTGACCGATTTCGGTAACGGCAATCCAGCCGTAGAATGCGCTTGCTGAATCGTGTTACAAATCCAGCGAGCAATAGTCTGCTTTGAAGCAGGGGCACCAATCTTGTTGGTTGCATACAGGACAAACAGCGCTTCAGTATTCCTGACTCTAGCCATCCTGGCCACGTAAATTTTCAAAGCCCTGACCACATCAAGTAACTCGGAATCCTCCAAGTCACGCGTAGCCACAGGCACCACAATAGGTTGGTTCATATGAAAAGATGAGACCACTTTTGGTAGGAATTGAGGACGGGTCCGCAATTCCGCTCTATCCACATGTAATACCAAATATGGGCTTTTATGTGACAAAGCTGCTAAATCCGACACTCGCCTAGCCGAAGCCAAGGCTAATAACATGACCACCTTCCACGTGAGATATTTTAACTCCACTGTTTTAAGTGGTTCAAACCAGTGTGATTTTAGAAAACTTAACACCACGTTAAGGTCCCAAGGTGCCACCAGAGGCACAAAAGGAGGCTAAATATGCAGCACTCCTTTTACAAAAGTCTGAACTTCTGGAAGAGAAGCCAATTCTTTTTGAAAGAAAATGGATAAGGCCGAAATCTGGACCTTAATAGAGCCTAATTTTAGGCCCAAATTCACTCCAGTTTGTAGGAAGTGAAGGAAACGGCCCAGATGGAATTCTTCCATAGGAGCATTCCTGGCCTCACACCAAGAAACATATTTTCGCCATATACGGTGATAATGTTTTGACGTTACATCCTTCCTAGCCTTTATCAGCGTAGGGATGACATCAACCGGAATGCCTTTCACTGCTAGGATCCGGCGTCCAACCGCCATGCCGTCAAACGCAGCCGCGGTAAGTCTTGGAACAGACAGGGCCCCTGCTACAACAGGTCCTGTCTTAGAGGAAGAGGCCATGGATCTTCTATGAGCATTTCCTGCAGATCCGGATACCAGGTCCTCCGTGGCCAATCTGGAACAATGAGGATTGTTCTCACTCCTCTTTGTCTTATTATCCTCAACACCTTGGGTATGAGAGGAAGAGGAGGAAATACATAGACCAACCGGAACACCCACGGTATCACTAGGGCATCTACAGCTACTGCCTGAGGGTCTCTTGACCTTGCGCAATACTTTTGTAGCTTTTTGTTGAGGCGGGACGCCATTATGTTTATTTGTGGCAGTTCCCACTGACTTGTAATCTGTGCAAAGACTTCCTGATGAAGTCCCCACTCTCCCGGATGTAGGTCGTGTCTGCTGAGGAAGTCTTCTTCCCAGTTGTCCACTCCCGGAATGAACACTGCTGACAGTGCGCTTACGTGATTCTCCACCCAGCGAAGAATTCTGGTGGCTTGTGCCATTGCCACTCTGCTCCCTGTGCCGCCTTGGTGGTTTACATGAGCCACTTCGGTGACGTTGTCTGACTGGATCAGAACCGGTTGGTCGCGAAGTAAGGTCTTCGCTTGATGTAGGGCATTGTATATGGCCCTTAGTTCCAGGATGTTGATGTGAAGACAAGTCTCTTGACTTGACCAAAGACCTTGGAAATTTCTTCCCTGTGTGGCTGCTCCCCAAACTCGGAGGCTTGCATCTGTGGTCACCAGGATCCAGCCCTGAATGCCGACTCTGCGTCCCTCGAGAAGATGAGCACTCTGCAGCCTCCACAGGAGTGATACCCTGGCCCTGGGGGACAGGGTGATCAACCGATGCATCTGTAAATGTGACCCGGACCACTTGTCCAGTAGGTCCCATTGGAAAGTCCTCGCATGGAACCTGCAGAATGGAATGGCCTCGTATGATGCCATAATCTTTCCCAGGACTCGAGTGCAGTGATGCACTGGCACCTGTTTTGGTTTCAATAGGTTCCTGACAAGAGTCATGAGTTCCTGGGCCTTTTCTATCGGGAGATAAACCCTCTTCTGGTCCGTGTCCAGAATCATGCCCAAGAAAGACAGACGAGTCGTAGGAACCAACTGCGACTTCGGGATATTGAGAATCCAGCCGTGTTGCTGTAACACTTTCAGTGAAAGTGATACGCTGTTCAGCAACTGCTCTCTTGATCTCGCTTTTATGAGGAGATCGTCCAAGTACGGGATAATTGTGACACCTTGCTTGCGCAGGAGCACCATCATTTCCGCCATTACCTTGGTGAAAATTCTCATGGCCGTGGAGAGACCAAACGGCAACGTCTGAAATTGGTAATGACAGTCCTGTACCGCAAAGCTGAGGAACGCCTGATGAGATGGATAAATGGGGACATGAAGGTATGCATCCTTTATGTCCAGGGACACCATAAAATCCCCCCTTCCAGGCTTGCGATGACCGCTCTTAGCGATTCCATCTTGAATTTGAACCTTTTCAAGTATAGGTTCAGGGATTTCAAATTTAATATGGGTCTGACCGAACCGTCCGGTTTCGGGACTACAAACATGGTCGAGTAATATCCCTTTCCTTGTTGGAGGAGGGGAACCTTGACCACCACCTGTTGAAGATACAATTTTTGTATTGCATATAACACTATCTCCCTTTCCTGGGGAGAAGTTGGTAGAGCCGATTTTAAAAATCGGCAAGGAGGCACGTCTTCGAATTCCAGCTTGTAACCCTGAGAAACAATTTCTATTGCCCAGGGACCCACCTGGGAGTGAACCCAGATGTGGCTGAAACTCCGAAGACGTGCCCCCACTGGGCCGGACTCCGCCAGTGGATCCCCAGCGTCATGCGGTAGATTTTGTAGAGGCCGGGGAGGACTTCTGTTCCTGGGAACTAGCTGTGTGGTGCAGCTTTTTTCCTATGCCCCTACCTCTGGCAAGAAAGGACGCACCTCGCACTTTCTTGTTTCTTTGTGACCGAAAGGACTGCATTTGATAATGCAAAGCTTTCTTATGCTGTGAGGGAACATAAGGTAAAAAATTTTATTTTCCAGCTGTAGCTGTGGAGACTAGGTCCGAGAGACCTTCCCCAAACAATTCCTCACCCCTGTAAGGTAAAACCTCCATATGCCTTTTTGAGTCGGCATCACCTGTCCATTGCCGTGTCCATAGGACTCTTCTGGCAGAAATCGACATAGCGTTTATTCTAGAACCCAGTAGACTAATGTCTCTTTGAGCATCTCTCATATATAGGACAGCATCTCTTATATGCCCCAGGGTCAAAAAAATAATATCCTTATCTAGGGTATCCATCCCCTCAGATAAGGTATTCGTCCATGCCGCTACAGCACTACACACCCAGGCCGACGCAATTGCCGGTCTGAGTAAGGTACCTGAATGTGTATAAATGGACTTCAGGGTAATCTCCTGTTTGCGGTCAGCAGAATCTTTGAGGGTAGCCGTATCCTGGGACGGGAGGGCTACCTTCTTGGATAAGCGTGTTAATGCTTTGTCCAGCCTAGTGGAGGATTCCCATCGTAACCTATCGGTTGATGGGAAAGGATACGCCATGAGAATCCTTTTGGAAATCTGCAGTCTTTTATCTGGAGATTCCCAAGCTTTTTCACATAACTCGTTCAGCTCGTGTGAGGGGGGAAAGCTTACCTCAGGCTTCTTTCCCTTGTACATATGTACCCTCTTGTCAGGGACAGGGGGTTCCTTTGTGATGTGCAAAACATCTTTTATTGCCATAATCATATATCGAATGGATTTTGCCAATTTTGGCTGTAACTTTGCATCATCGTAATCGACACTGGAGTCAGAATCCGTGTTGGTATCTGTGTCAACAATCTGGGATAGTTGGCGCTTATGAGACCCTGACGGTCCCTGCGACATAAGATCAGGCATGGGTTGAGACCCTAACTGTCCCAAAGCTTCAGCCTTGTCTAATCTTTTGTGCAATGAGTTTACACTAGCATTTAAAACATTCCACATATCCATCCAGTCAGGTGTCGGCGCTGTCGGAGGAGATACCACATTCATTTGCTCCCGCTCCTCTCTAATATAGCCTTCTTCCTCAGACATGTCGACACACGACACACCACACACACAGGGAATGCTCTTTCTGAAGACAGTTCTCCCACAAGGCCCTTTGGAGAAACAGAGAGAGAGTATGCCAGCACACACCCCAGCGCTATATAACCCAGGAATAACCCAGTAACTTAATGTTTGCCCAGTAGCGCTGCTGTATGTAATTTGCGCTGAATTATGTGCCCCCCTCTATTTTCAACCCTCTTGTCTACCGTGGTATAAGCAGGGGAGAGTCCGGGGAGCTTCCTCTCAACGGTGCTGTGGAGAAAAAATGGTGCTGGTGAGTGCAGAGGGAGAAGACCCGCCCCCTCGGCGGCGGGCTTCTGTCCCGCTTAAACTGTAAAATTGGCGGGGGCTCATACATATATACAGTGCCCAGCTGTAAATATGTTATATTTTTGCCAAAAAGCGGTTTATATTGCTGCCCAGGGCGCCCTGCACCCATACATTGACCGGAGTATGTGAGGTGTATGGGAGCAATGGCGCACAGCTGCAGTGCTGTGCGTTACCTCAGTGAAGATCATGAAGTCTTCTGCCGCCTCTGAAGTGTTTTCTTCTCATACTTACCCGGCTTCTATCTTCCGGCTTTGCGAGGGGGCGGCGGCGCGGCTCTGGGACGGGCGGCGAGGGTGAGCTCCTGCGTACCAATCCCTCTGGAGCTAATGGTGTCCAGTAGCCTAAGAAGCAGGACCTTGCAACTCAGAGAGTAGGGCTGCTTCTCTCCCCTCAGTCCCTCGATGCAGGGAATCTGTTGCCAGCAGTGCTCCCTGAAAATTAAAGACCTAACTAAATACTTTCTGTCAGAAAGCTCAGGAGAGCTCCTGAAAAGCACCCTATCTCCACTGGGCACAGTATCAAAATGAGGTCTGGAGGAGGGGCATAGAGGGAGGAGCCAGTGCACACCCAGAACTGAAGTCTTTCTTAAAGTGCCCATGTCTCCTGTGGAGCCCGTCTATCCCCGTAATCCTTACGGAGTCCCCAGCATCCTCTAGGACATTAGAGAAAATAGGATTTTAATACCTACCGGTAAATCCTTTTCTCTTAGTCCGTAGAGGATGCTGGGCACCCATCCCAGTGCGTACTGTGTCTGCAGTTATTAAATGGCCCTTAACTCCAGAACATTTATGTGGAGACAACTTTCCTGACTTGACCATCTTCCTTGAAAGTTTTCCCCCTGTGTGACTGCTCCCCAGCCTCGGAGGGTTGCATCCATGGTCCCTAGGATCCAGTCCTGGATCCCGAACCGTCACCCTTCTAGGAGGTGAGAACTGTGCAGCCACCACTGGAGTGAGATTCTGGTCTTGGAAGACAGGATTATCCTCCGGTGCATGTGTAGGTGGTATCCGGACCACTTGTCCAACAGGTCCCACTGGAACACTCTGGCATGGAACCTGCCAAACTGAATGGCCTCGTAGGCCGCAACCATCTTCCCCAGCAACCGAATGCATTGATGGATTAACACTCTTGCTGGTTTCAGAATTTGTTTGACCAGACTGTGGATCTCCAGAGCCTTTCCACTGGAAGAAAATCTCTTCTGTGTCCAGTATCACTCCCAAAAACAACAACCGCGTCATTGGGACCAACTGTGATTTTGGCAAGTTTAGGAGCCAACCATGTTGTTGAAGAACTGTCAGGGAGAGTGCAATGTTTTGCACCAACTGGTCCCTGGATCTCGCCTTTATCAGGAGATCGTCCAAGTACGGGATAATTGTGACTCCTTGCTTGCGAAGGAGAACCATCATTTCCACCATCACCCTGGTGAAAATCCTCGGAGCCATGGACAGACCAAACGGCAACGTCTGAAATTGGTAATGACAATCCTGAATTGCAAACCTCAGGTAGCTTGATGCAGAGGCTAAATGGGAACATGTAAGTAGGCATCCTTTATGTCTACCAAAACCATGAAATCTCCTTCCTCCGGACTGGAGATCACTGCCCTGAGAGATTCCATCTTGAAATTGAATTTCTTTAGGTAGAAATTGAGGGATTTCAGATTTCAGATTGGTCTGACTGAGCCGTCCGGCTTCGGGACCACGAAGAGGCTTGAATAAAAACCTTTTCCCTGCTGACTAAGGCTGATTTGAACAATCGGTGAGGGGGAACGTCTTGAAACCCCAGTTTGTACCCTTGGGACACTATTTGTAAAACCCACGAGTCCAGGTCCGAACGAATCCAGAACTGACTGAAGAGTTTTAGATGTGCCCCCATGGGTGCGGGCTCCTGCAAGAGAGCACCAGCATCATGCGGTGGATTTGGCAGAAGCAGAGGATGATCTCTGCTCCTGCGATCTTGAAGAGGCGGCAGACCTCTTCCCTCTACTCCTTCCTCTACCTGCAAAGAAAGGGTAATCTTAACTTCTTGCATATCTATTGGGACGAAATGACTGCGTCAGATAATGATGAGTCTTCATCCGTTGGGAGGGAACATAGGGCAAGAAGGTTGACTTACCTGCGGGAGCTGCTGAGATCAAATTAACTAGGCCGTCACCAAACAAGGCTTCACCTTCATAGGGAAGAGACTCCCTTTCTTCTTGGAGTCAGCATCAGCATTCCCTTGGTGAATCCACAATGCCCTCCTATCCGAGACTGCCATGAAATTGGCCCGTGAACTCAAGAGTCCTATATACCTTGCAGTCTCACGTAAGTATGCTGCAGTGTCCTTGATATGATCCAACGTAAGGGGTATCCTACCTCTCCAGGGTATCTATATCGGATGACAAGGTATTCAACCAATTCTTGAATACTACTACTCACCCATGCGCATGTAATGGCAGGTCTAAGTAATGTACCCGTTGTTACATAACTAGAAATAATGTAGCTTCCTGCATACGATCTGCTGGATTTGTGACAGGGCCCCGTGCAGAACAGGGGGTGACTTCCACTTTATTTTGTCCGCGGCGGGAAATGAATAAACAACCGGAATCCTCTTCGGGATTTGAAACCATCTTGTCGAGTTTTCTCAAACAGAGCGATCAGCACATAAGATGAAGGAATGTTACATCAGCTTTTATTTTATATATATATATATATATATATATTAGGGAAGTGCACCTGAAATTTTTCGGGTTTTGTGTTTTGGTTTTGGGTTCGGTTCCGTGGCCGTGTTTTGGGTTCGAACGCGTTTTGGCAAAACCTCACCGAATTTTTTTTGTCGGATTCGGGTGTGTTTTGGATTCGGGTGTTTTTTTCAAAAAACCCTAAAAAACAGCTTAAATCATAGAATTTGGGGGTCATTTTGATCCCATAGTATTATTAACCTCAATAACCATAATTTCCACTCATTTTCAGTCTATTCTGAACACCTCACACCTCACAATATTATTTTTAGTCCTAAAATTTGCACCGAGGTCACTGGATGGCTAAGCTAAGCGACCCAAGTGGCCGACACAAACACCTGGCCCATCTAGGAGTGGCACTGCAGTGTTAGGCAGGATGGCCCTTCCAAAAAATACTCCCCAAACAGCACATGACGCAAAGAAGAAAAAAAAGAGGCGCAATGAGGTAGCTGTGTGAGTAAGCTAAGCGACCCTAGTGGCCGACACAAACACCTGGCCCATCTAGGAGTGGCACTGCAGTGTCACGCAGGATGGCCCTTCCAAAAAATACTCCCCAAACAGCACATGACGCAAAGAAGAAAAAAAAGAGGCGCAATGAGGTAGCTGTGTGAGTAAGCTAAGCGACCCTAGTGGCCGACACAAACACCTGGCCCATCTAGGAGTGGCACTGCAGTGTCACGCAGGATGGCCCTTCCAAAAAATACTCCCCAAACAGCACATGACGCAAAGAAGAAAAAAAAGAGGCGCAATGAGGTAGCTGTGTGAGTAAGCTAAGCGACCCTAGTGGCCGACACAAACACCTGGCCCATCTAGGAGTGGCACTGCAGTGTCACGCAGGATGGCCCTTCCAAAAAATACTCCCCAAACAGCACATGACGCAAAGAAGAAAAAAAAGAGGCGCAATGAGGTAGCTGTGTGAGTAAGCTAAGCGACCCTAGTGGCCGACACAAACACCTGGCCCATCTAGGAGTGGCACTGCAGTGTCACGCAGGATGGCCCTTCCAAAAAATACTCCCCAAACAGCACATGACGCAAAGAAGAAAAAAAAGAGGCACAATGAGGTAGCTGTGTGAGTAAGCTAAGCGACCCTAGTGGCCGACACAAACACCTGGCCCATCTAGCAGTGGCACTGCAGTGTCACGCAGGATGGCCCTTCCAAAAAATACTCCCCAAACAGCACATGACGCAAAGAAGAAAAAAAAGAGGCGCAATGAGGTAGCTGTGTGAGTAAGCTAAGCGACCCTAGTGGCCGACACAAACACCTGGCCCATCTAGGAGTGGCACTGCAGTGTCACGCAGGATGGCCCTTCCAAAAAACACTCCCCAAACAGCACATGACGCAAAGAAGAAAAAAAAGAGGCGCAATGAGGTAGCTGTGTGAGTAAGCTAAGCGACCCTAGTGGCCGACACAAACACCTGGCCCATCTAGGAGTGGCACTGCAGTGTCAGGCAGGATGGCCCTTCCAAAAAATACTCCCCAAACAGCACATGACGCAAAGAAGAAAAAAAGAAAAAAGAGGTGCAAGATGGAATTGTCCTTGGGCCCTCCCACCCACCCTTATGTTGTATAAACAGGACATGCACACTTTAACCAACCCATCATTTCAGCGATAGGGTCTGCCACACGACTGTGACTGAAATGACTGGTTGGTTTGGGCCCCCACCAAAAAAGAAGCAATCAATCTCTCCTTGCACAAACTGGCTCTACAGAGGCAAGATGTCCACCTCATCATCATCGTCCGATTCATCACCCCTTTCACTGTGTACATCCCCCTCCTCACAGATTATTAATTCGTCCCCACTGGAATCCACCATCTCAGATCCCCGTGTACTTTCTGGAGGCAATTGCTGCTGGTGAATGTCTCCATGGAGTAATTGATTATAATTCATTTTAATGAACATCATCTTCTCCACATTTTCTGGAAGTAACCTCGTACGCCGATTGCTGACAAGGTGAGCGGCGGCACTAAACACTCTTTCGGAGTACACACTGGAGGGAGGGCAACTTAGGTAGAATAAAGCCAGTTTGTGCAAGGGCCTCCAAATTACCTCTTTTCCCTGCCAGTATACGTACTGACGTGCCTACTTGGATGCGGTCACTCATATAATCCTCCTCCATTCTTTCAATGGTGAGAGAATCATATGCAGTGACAGTAGACGACATGTCAGTAATCGTTGGCAGGTCCTTCAGTCCGGACCAGATGTCAGCATCAGCAGTCGCTCCAGACTGCCCTGCATCACCGCCAGCGGGTGGGCTCGGAATTCGTAGCCTTTTCCTCGCACCCCCAGTTGTGGGAGAATGTGAAGGAGGAGATGTTGACAGGTCGCATTCCGCTTGACTTGACAATTTTCTCACCAGCAGTTCTTTGAACCCCTGCAGACTTGTGTCTGCCGGAAAGAGAGATCCAACGTAGGTTTTAAATCTAGGATCGAGCACGGTGGCCAAAATGTAGTGCTCTGATTTCAACAGATTGACCACACGTGAATCCTGGTTAAGCGAATGAAGGGCTCCATCCACAAGTCCCACATGCCTAGCGGAATCGCTCTGTTTTAGCTCCTCCTTCAATGCCTCCAGCTTCTTCTGCAAAATCCTGATGAGGGGAATGACCTGACTCAGGCTGGCAGTATCTGAACTGACTTCACGTGTGGCAAGTTTAAAGGGCAGCAGAACCTTGCACAACGTTGAAATCATTCTCCACTGCACTTGAGACAGGTGCATTCCACCTCCTTTGCCTATATTGTGGGCAGATGTATAGGCTTGAATGGCCTTTTGCTGCTCCTCCATCCTCTGAAGCATATAGAGGGTTGAATTTCACCTCGTTACCACCTCTTGCTTCAGATGATGGCAGGGCAGGTTCAGGTTTTTTTGGTGGTGCTCCAGTCTTCTGTACGCGGTGCCTGCACGCCGAAAGTGGCCCGCAATTCTTCTGGCCACCGACAGCATCTCTTGCACGCCCCTTTCGTTTTTTAAATAATTCTGCACCACCAAATTCAAGGTATGTGCAAAACATGGGACGTGCTGGAATTTGCCCAGATGTAATGCACGCACAATATTGCTGGCGTTGTCCGATGCCACAAATCCCCAGGAGAGTCCAATTGGGGTAAGCCATTCTGCGATGATCTTCCTCAGTTGCCGGAAGAGGTTTTCAGCTGTGTGCGTATTCTGGAAAGCGGTGATACAAAGCGTAGCCTGCCTAGGAACGAGTTGGCGTTTGCGAGATGCTGCTACTGGTGCCGCCGCTGCTGTTCTTGCAGCGGGAGGCAATACATCTACCCAGTGGGCTGTCACAGTCATGTAGTCCTGAGTCTGCCCTGCTCCACTTGTCCACATGTCCGTGGTTAAGTGGACATTGGGTACAACTGCATTTTTTAGGACACTGTGGAGTCTTTTTCTGACGTCCGTGTACATTCTCGGTATCGCCTGCCTAGAGAAGTGGAACCTAGACGGTATTTGGTAACGGGGGCACACTACCTCAAGAAATTGTCTAGTTCCCTGTGAACTAACGGCGGATACCGGACGCACGTCTAACACCAACATAGTTGTCAAGGCCTCAGTTATCCGCTTTGCAACAGGATGACTGCTGTGATATTTCATCTTCCTCGCAAAGGACTGTTGGACAGTCAATTGCTTACTGGAAGTAGTACAAGTGGTCTTCCGACTTCCCCTCTGGGATGACGATCGACTCCCAGGAGCAACAACAGCAGTGCCAGCAGCAGTAGGCGTTACACTCAAGGATGCATCGGAGGAATCCCAGGCAGGAGAGGACTCGTCAGACTTGCCAGTGACATGGCCTGCAGGACTATTGGCTTTCCTGGGTAAGGAGAAAATTGACACTGAGGGAGTTGGTGGTGTGGTTTACGCGAGCTTGGTTACAAGAGGAAGGGATTTACTGGTCAGTGGACTGCTTCCGCTGTCGCCCAAAGTTTTTGAACTTGTCACTGACTTATTATGAATGCGCTGCAGGTGACGTATAAGGGAGGATGTTCCGAGGCGGTTAATGTCCTTACCCCTACTAATTACAGCTTGACAAAGGCAACACACGGCTTGACACCTGTTGTCCGCATTTCTGTTGAAATACTTCCACACTGAAGAGCTGATTTTTTTGGTATTTTCACCAGGCATGTCAATGGCCATATTCCTCCCACGGACAACAGGTGTCTCCCCGGGTGCCTGACTTAAACAAACCACCTCACCATCAGAATCCTCCTTGTCAATTTCCTCCCCAGCGCCAGCAACACCCATATCCTCATCCTGGTGTACTTCAACACTGACATCTTCAATTTCACTATCAGGAACTGGACTGCGGGTGCGCCTTTCAACACTTGCAGGGGGCGTGCAAATGGTGGAAGGCGCAAGCTCTTCCCGTCCAGTGTTGGGAAGGTCAGGCATCGCAACCGACACAATTGGACTCTACTTTGGGATTTGTGATTTCGAAGAACGCACAGTTCTTTGCTGTGCTTTTGCCGCAAGTCTTTTCTTTTTTCTAGCGAGAGGATGAGTGCTTCCATCCTCATGTGAAGCTGAACCACTAGCCATGAACATAGGCCAGGGCCTCAGCCGTTCCTTGCCGTGTCGTAAATGGCATATTGGCAAGTTTACGCTTCTCCTCAGATGCTTTTAATTTTGATTTTTGGGTCATTTTTTTACTGATCTTTTGTGTTTTGGATTTTACATGCTCTGTACTATGACAATGGGCATCGGCCTTGGCAGACGACGTTGATGGCATTTCATCGTCTCGGCCATGACTAGTGGCAGCAGCTTCAGCATGAGGTGGAAGTGGATCTTGATCTTTCCCAATTTTTTTAACCTCCACATTTTTGTTCTCCATATTTTGCGCATAACTATAAGCCACCACAGGTATACAATGTAGATGGATGGATAGTATAGTATTACTTATACTTATGGACGACGAGTGACGACACAGAGGTAGGTACAGCCGTGGCCTACCGTACTGCTGCTTAGTGCTTATATATAAATATAATATACTGTATAACGGACCTGGTGGACAGTGTCAGGAGACTGCTAAACTAGTATGAAGAAAGAAAAAAAAAACACCACAGGTATACAATGTAGATGAATGGATAGTATAGTATTACTTATACTTATGGACGACGAGTGATGACACAGAGGTAGGTACAGCCGTGGCCTACCGTACTGCTGCTTAGTGCTTATATATAAATATAATATACTGTATAACGGACCTGGTGGACAGTGTCAGCAGACTGCTAAACTAGTATGAAGAAAGAAAAAAAAACACCATAGGTATACAATGTAGATGGATGGATAGTATAGTATTACTTATACTTATGGACGACGAGTGACGACACAGAGGTAGGTACAGCCGTGGCCTACTGTACTGCTGCTTAGTGCTTATATATAAATATAATATACTGTATAACGGACCTGGTGGACAGTGTCAGCAGACTGCTAAACTAGTATGAAGAAAGAAAAAAAAAACTACCACAGGTATACAATGTAGATGGATGGATAGTATAGTATTACTTATACTTATGGACGACGAGTGCACTGACGACACAGAGGTAGGTACAGCTGTGGCCTACCATACTGCTGCTTAGTGCTTATATATAAATATAATATACTGTGTGTATAACGGACCTGGTGGACAGTGTCAGCAGACTGCTAAACTAGTATGAAGAAAGAAAAAAAAAAACACCACAGGTATACAATGTAGATGGATGGATAGCATAGTATTACTTATACTTATGGACGACGAGTGACGACACAGAGGTAGGTACAGCCGTGGCCTACCGTACTGCTGCTTAGTGCTTATATATAAATATAATATACTGTGTGTATAACGGACCTGGTGGACAGTGTCAGCAGACTGCTAAACTAGTATGAAGAAAGAAAAAAAACACACCACAGGTATACAATGTAGATGGATGGATAG
This sequence comes from Pseudophryne corroboree, assembly GCF_028390025.1. NCBI lineage: Eukaryota > Metazoa > Chordata > Amphibia > Anura > Myobatrachidae > Pseudophryne > Pseudophryne corroboree. The sequence continues at coordinate 130,330,588 of NC_086446.1, forward strand.
TATAGTATTACTTATACTTATGGACGACGAGTGACGACACAGAGGTAGGTACAGCCGTGGCCTACCGTACTGCTGCTTAGTGCTTATATATAAATATAATATACTGTATAACGGACCTGGTGGACAGTGTCAGCAGCAGACTGCTAAACTAGTATGAAGAACGAAAAAAAAAACACCACAGGTATACAATGTAGATGGATGGATAGTATTACTTATACTTATGGACGACGAGTGACGAGTCGACACAGAGGTAGGTACAGCCGTGGCCTACCGTACTGCTGCTTAGTGCTTAATTATATATATAATATACTGTATAACGGACCTGGTGGACAGTGTCAGCAGACTGCTAAACTAGTATGAAGAAAGAAAAAAAAACACCACAGGTATACAATGTAGATGGATGGATAGTATAGTATTACTTATACTTATGGACGACGAGTGACGACACAGAGGTAGGTACAGCCGTGGCCTACCGTACTGCTGCTTAGTGCTTATATATAAATATAATATACTGTATAACGGACCTGGTGGACAGTGTCAGCAGACTGCTAAACTAGTATGAAGAAAGAAAAAAAAAACACCACAGGTATACAATGTAGATGGATGGATAGTATAGTATTACTTACACTTATGGACGACGAGTGACGACACAGAGGTAGGTACAGCCGTGGCCTACCGTACTGCTGCTTAGTGCTTATATATAAATATAATATACTGTATAACGGACCTGGTGGACAGTGTCAGCAGACTGCTAAACTAGTATGAAGAAAGAAAAAAAACCCACCACAGGTATACAATGTAGATGGATGGATAGTATAGTATTACTTATACTTATGAATGACGAGTGCACTGACGACACAGAGGTAGGTACAGCCGTGGCCTACCGTACTGCTGCTTAGTGCTTATATATAAATATAATATACTGTGTGTATAACGGACCTGGTGGACAGTGTCAGCAGACTGCTAAACTAGTATGAAGAAAGAAAAAAAAAACACCACAGGTATACAATGTAGATGGATGGATAGTATAGTATTACTTATACTTATGGACGACGAGTGACGACACAGAGGTAGGTACAGCCGTGGCCTACCGTACTGCTGCTTAGTGCTTATATATAAATATAATATACTGTATAACGGACCTGGTGGACAGTGTCAGCAGCAGACTGCTAAACTAGTATGAAGAAAGAAAAAAAACACACCACAGGTATACAATGTAGATGGATGGATAGTATTACTTATACTTATGGACGACGAGTGACGAGTCGACACAGAGGTAGATACAGCCGTGGCCTACCGTACTGCTGCTTAGTGCTTAATTATATATATAATAAACTGTATAATGGACCTGGTGGACACTGCAGTGTCAGCAGACTGCTAAACAAACTAGCATGAAGAAAGAAAACAAAAAACACCACAGTGTTTTTCAGGCAGACAAACGTATACTGGACTGGTGGTCACTGTCAGCAAAATTGTGCACTGTACTCCTGCTATAACTGCTCCCCAGTCCCCACAATTAGGCAGTGTGAGCAGTGCACTCGGCACAGATATATCATGCAGCAGTGCAGCACACTGAGTGAGCACAGATATGGTGGAGCGTTTTTTTTCAGGCAGAGAAACAACGGATTAAACTCAAAACCCTGCACTGTACTCCCTAACAGCTGCTCCCCGTCCCCAATCCTCCTCACAATTATAACTAACTAAGTTCTAATATAATACAACGGACTCGGAGAGGACGCCAGCCACGTCCTCTCCCTATCAATCTCAATGCACGTGTGAAAATGGCGGCGACGCGCGGCTCCTTATATAGAATCCGAGTCTCGCAAGAATCCGACAGCGGGATGATGACGTTTGGGCGCGCTCGGGTTAACCGAGCAAGGCGGGAGGATCCGAGTCGCTCGGACCCATGTAAAAAAAAAGGTGAAGTTCGGGCGGGTTCGGATTCCGAGGAACCGAACCTGCTCATCACTAATATATATATATATATATATATATATATATATATATATATATATAAGTAAAAGAAGAATGGAGGGCGCAGGTGTGAGTAAAATCTTACAATTCCATTTATTGCACAATAAAGCTCACATACATCTTAGCTTCTGTAACTCTGCATAATCAGCCGTCTAGCTGCAAGCGTCTAGGGGTCTCTCCGTCTCTCGCGTGGCTTGTGGAGCGGTAGACGTGGTAACGTCTGGAAGTCTGGTCCTGGTGTGTCGGACAGGCAGCGTCTGACAGCCTTGGCGGTGTTCCGTCCTGAACTGAGACGAGACGGAGAGACCCCTAGACGCTTGCAGCTAGACGGCTGATTATGCGGAGTTACAGAAGCTAAGATGTATGTGAGCTTTATTGTGCAATAAATGGAATTGTAAGATTTTACTCACACCTGCGCCCTCCATTCTTCTTTTACTTGCATGTACATTGGATCCAGTGGTTCTGGTCCCAAAAAGGAGGAAGCGGCAGGATACACCTTAGAAACAATCAGAGATATATGGACTCAGACTGTAAAGAACTGATTGACATTTGAACTTAAGGTGGATGTGGATGCGCAGCTATTTCTGTATTGATATATATATATATATATATACTGTCAAAGTCGAAAAATATCATGCTTCACATTGCCATATATTAACCCCATGCACATGCCCGCTGCTCGTGCATATAGTCTGCTGTACGTGCACATGTCCGCAAATTGCGTACGCTCGCTCCGGCGAGTACGCGCGGTATATGCGTATTTACGGTAGAGTTTATGAGCTTGTAGCGGGCGACTCGTTTATAGTATATTTAACCCACATAGCGTGTTTTGTAGGTAATATTCCCTTTAATAATATCTGTAAGTATGTTTAGTGTAACTGGTTCATGGACAAAGGAATTCCTCTTTGCATGATACGAAGGGTCAGACAGGGTCTGAGCGGTGGTGTTTAGTACCTAACTGAAGAGTATTTTATTAGAAACAATCCGGTGCTAGTTAGGTAGAGATTAATCGCTCCTGCGTATAGTTATGTCTATGAGTAGTTTATGGACATTTACTGTATTTGCGGTTCATTATCCATGCGGCGGGAATTCTGAGAATACCTCCCATCTGAGCAGTTTGAAATAGTCACAGCCCACCTGTTCAAACCAACCTATGACCTTTTGTTATAATGCGAAGACAGGTTCCTTTGTCCAATGAACAATAAGATTGTAGGACCATAGTATTGTTACTGTATGTTGTGTATATAAGGCAGCCAGCCTGGGCCAGCTCACTCACTTCTCTCCACAAGGTTTTCATCATTGATTAACTGAGAGCTGGATTTCCAGGACTGCGCTTGCAATCATTCCCACGTGTGTAAGTTTCTCTGTGACCATCTTGTCCTCCTTCTGTGTTTGCCATTTACTCTCTCTCTCTCACTGTTATTGTTTATGATTATGCCGCTATTGTATATTCATGTCTAGCTATTCTGTTTAGGTATTAATGTTAGGTCTGTAGTGTATAAGCTGTTAACTGTATTTTTCCTTTTACATACTTATTATCGTCAGTAAAGGTTTTGAAACCTTAGCAAGGAGTCTGTGTTTCATTAGTTCGTACAGAGGGTATTCTGAGCGTCTTAATCGCTCCAACAGCTTTTACACTACTAAGGTCAATAAGCGTTATATCATTAAACGTGTTACAGTACTAGGGTTTACAGTGTAAGCATATTCTGTGTTTAAAGTTTATAAAAGTACTGTCTGTGTGTGCGCTCGCTGTGTGTATTCCGTACACCCAGCGCAGCGTGTGTACGTAACTTGCGTACCACGTGTGAGGTCTTCATACGCAGATAGCGTACGGAGTGCGTAGCACGTGCACGTGGTTTAGCGGCCATTACGGCTACACGGTGTTAGGAAATAGCTTGTGTTATAAGATAAATAATTAGCTTTATCAATTGAGGGCTCGTCCGTCCTTCACATATCCGCACTAGCGAAACTAAGCAGACTTTATCTGTCAGCAAAGGGCGGGAAGGTAGTATCCCTTTGTATCCGTGTTGGTGGTTGGGGATACAGTAGTGCTGATCAGATAAGCGTCTGCTTCGCTTAGTTGTAGGAGTGCTGGTGGAATCCGGAACCGGAAGGTAAGAACAGTACGCTATTGTCTTTTAAAAAAACTATTTATTTCTGTTTGATACACATTGCGTACGCAACACACGCACACACCTGCATTTTCATTTGTGTATGTTCTCATATCTTACTTTCCTGTTTGCCATTTATCATTGATAACGTGCTGAGAAAGATTTGTTGCTATTGGTAGTTAAAAGTAAAATTAATACGTAAGGGAGTAATTTGTAAAACACGCACACGGATTTGCCTAAGATACAAGGGAGATCTGTGTGGTGCTCGGTAAATGATTACAGTTAAATATCATTTGCATTGATAGAAACATTCAAAAAGACGATATTAGTGCACCGCGCCAACAGTAAAATGCAGCCTTAGTGAACCTATAAGTGACTCCTCACACGTCCCAAGATAAGTCAAACAAAAAACAATAAAGTACACCAAATGGCGCTAATTACAAAGTGTTCACATAAGAAGTCTAATTCTTACATAAAAGAAAGAATGAATGGACGGAGTTCATCTGTTCCAATTTAATCACAGGAATAGTAGGAGTGCCACACCACCAGTCGATAATTAGACTTGTATTTCCACGTATTTCCTCACAACCACGGTGGGTGGAAACCTTTTAAATATCCCAGAGACAAAAGGACATAGTGCAAATATAGCTAGGCAGTTTGGCAGAAAGTTAAGTTAATGATAAAACACTCACAAACAGTAAAGATAAAAAGGCATGTAAACCACTCATGTGGGTTTAGGACATAGGGCCACACATCCACGTAGTTACCCTCCCAGGTCTAATTGGAAGAAGCAGGTCAGAGCTCCGGACACACTGAACCGCAGTAACAGGAAGTTGCATCGGCCAAAAAACGTCCTCAGTTATGTCAGTCACCACGCCTGAAGCTTTTCGGACCTTAGTCCTTCATCAGAGGCATGATGGCTGACTGCAGTTGATCCTCTTAAATACCCTCCCTAATACAGGCAACCCCTAACCCGCCTCGGCAATTACAGCAACTTCACCAGCGGAAATGACGTTACGGGATTTAGTCCGGAACCGGAAGTACGCACTATGCGTTCCATAATGCATTCCATTCGATTCACCGCCGGAAGTACTGTCCTTATGTTCCGTCCTGAAATCCTCCGGTTCAACCAACAAAACATAGATTGCGAGGCACTTCAGTTCCATTTCATAGGTCCATCAATATGTGCAAATAAGGTGCATAAAGCAGCAGTCAATGTCCTTACACAACGATCATATAAGTCCATATATAGAAACCCAAAAACATAAAAGAAACAAAAAACATATTAATGAAGTTAAAACAATTTAATGAAGTTAAAACAATTTATATAAAAACAATTTCTATAAAAACCACTTTAGCTCAAACTCTGAATTAAGACCATTGGGAATTAAGGAATTTAATTTAAAAATCCATTTAATTTCTGATTTTGCCAAATTAATTTTCAGATCACGGTTTCTCCAATTAGGGGTAATAGCTTGAATCCCAATAAACAATTTAAGGTGCTTAGGGCTGCATTGATGTACTTGTTTAAAGTGCATAGAGACGGTATGTGTCTCAAGACCTTTTCTTATATTATATGAATGCTCGGCAAGACGACATAGAATAGGTCACATGTGCAAGCTAAAATATAAATAACATTTTTGGTATTACACGTGATAAAATTGGATATAGTAAATTTTTTCCCCCTTGACTACAAGTTCTTTCTGTTTACTAGGGCCCTTTACCAAACGACACATGGTACATAGTCCACATCTGTGAAAACCATGGCTCCTTGTGCTCGTTCTTTTTGTATCACTGATGGCACTATGTACCAGCCTATCCTTTATATTTTTGTCCCTCCGGTATGTAAAGACAGGTTTCTCAGGGATTTCCTTCCCTATAATAGGATCCTCTTTTAAAATTTTCCAATGTTTCTTAAAAATGGACTCAATTTCTTTGTGTTGAATACTAAAATCACTAATAAAATTCCATGTTTGGAACCGCCTACCAATACGCTAATCTTTCTTACTTACTAACAAAGTTTTTCTTTCTACTAATGCTAACCGTGCCTTTGAGTACAAGAGATCCTCGCTTGTATAACCCTTTTCTAGAAATCTCTTGCTCATCTCAGCAATCTGTTCATCACAAACGGACTCTTCCGTACAATTGCGTTTAGCCCTTAAAAATTGGCCATAGGGTATGCCATCAAGCCAGTTATTATGGTGTAGACTGCTCTTATCTATATAGCTATTGGAATCCGTTTCCTTTCTATATAGCTTTGTGAAGAGAGTGTTATTTTTGACATAGATACATAAATCTAAAAAGTTAATGGCGGTTTTACTAATAGAAAAAGTAAGATTAACATTCCAATCATTAGTATTCAAACTCTGACAATATTCCGCAAGATTTTCATCTGTTCCACTCCAAATAAATAGTATATTGTCTATAAAACGTCGCCAGGACACCAGACCCGCCCCCAGCTGGTCTCCATGCCACACCTTTGTTGTTTCCCAATACGCCATGAAGAGATTGGCGTAACTGGGGGCGAATCTTGTGCCCATAGCGGTGCCCACCAACTGTATGTAATAGGATCCTCCAAAGTAGAAATAATTATTTATTAAGATAAACTTAATACTTCTTAAAATAAATGACTTAGTGGGTCCTGAAAGTTCAGACCTATCCAAGAAGTACATCACTGCTTCTAGGCCCCTCTCCATTTCTATTATCGTATAAAGCGTTGATACATCTGCGCTTACTAGAGTAAAATTTCCACTCCATTGTAGTCCTTCAATCATTCGTAGGACTCACTTGTATCCTTAAGATATGATTTTGTTAATCTAACTAGGGGTTGTAGATAAGAATCGACAACTGCCGAAAGATTAGAGGATATACTATTAGAACCGGCCACTATTGGTCGACCCGGGGGGTTCACAGGGTCCTTGTAAATCTTAGGCAGGATATAGAAAGTCGGCACAGTTGGGAACTTAATATTTATAAACTCAGCCTCTGATTTAGACAGCACCCCATTTTGTATTGCCTCTTCCGTCAAGCTATTTAAATCTTTCATTATTTTTGCCGTGGGATCTGTTTTTAACTTGCGATATGTTGAGCCATTACCCAATTGCTTCATAATTTCCTCAATGTATTTTTCTCTGTCCATAAGGACTACCCCCCCCCCCCCCCCCCCCCCTTTATCCGCTGGTTTAATTATTAGGCTCTCATCATCTCAATAATTTCAGTGCCACATATTCATTTTTTGTTAAATTGCATTTAAACCTCTTTTTATTCTTCATTAATTCCTGCACCTCATTATTAACTAATTTCCCAAAACATTCAATAAAACAGCCTTTCTGATGGGCTGGGTAAAAGCTTGATTTAGGTTTAAATTTGGGGATCTCACCTCCTTCCTCTAGTTCACATTCTTTCCCTTCCTTATTCAAAAAGAACCTTTTCACTGTGAGCTTGCGAATATATTTATTAATGTCAACAAAAAACTCAAATGGATCAACCCGTCTAGTGGGTGAAAATTTGAGACCCTTTCTTAAAACACTTTCCTCATCTTGTTATGATTCCAGCACTCTGGTCAGAGGAGATCTTATGGCAAGGACCGGAGCACTGGAACGGAATGCTGGGGAAGGGAGCAGGACAGGAAAATAGCCCCTTGCGCCCTAACTCTGTTGTCTCACCCGTGTTGTCAGAAATCCCCTGCGAGACTATGGTTTCTTGAGCCCTTGGCAGCCGCGTTTGAAGGGCGGATTATGTCTGCCCAACTTCGATGCCCCCCGGTCTTAATGAGAGACAAAGGGAAACCCGAGACAGGGTGATAACAAGAGGCCCTCTAACTAAACAACCAGGCCAGGGGCTAAGCAAACTCAAAACTATAATATGTGCGGAGAAACCGCCAGGGAAAAGGACAACCAAAATATCCACTTGTCCAATTCTCCTACCCGGCACCGCCGAGTACCAGAGAGGACTTGTGGAAGCGGAACCCTCCGCAAATGCTCCAAACACAAAATATAAAAGGTAAAGCGGCTGAGCCGCAACACACGGCAGAGCCGCAACTCACGAACACCACTGGATATAAAACGGTGATAAGTCAGGACTCCAGGGAACCAAACGACTTCTTGGGATGAGATGACAACTCCAGAATACCGGACTTCTGAGGACTGGAATGACCGGATACAGCAGGACTGGTAACAGACTCTCAGCAAACAAAGGCAGCATGCAGGAAGCTATTACCGGCGTCTGTGAGAAGCCATGGGAGTGTATTTAACAAGGAGTCCTCCAATCAGCTGCTAAAGGCTGATTAGAATAAATGCCGTGCAGCTGCCTTGCTGCACGGCCAGAGAGCAGGTGAATATCTTAATTTCCTAAAGCCTAGCAACGGGGAACGCGGTCCGCCAGTGGCGTCCCCGTTGCTAGGGTCCGTGCGGCTCAGCGCGCCCGGCGTCTAGCGTTGCTAGGGAGCCGGCAGCTGTACGTGCACGGCGTCTCTAGTTGCTAGGCGCCGGGCCGCGCAGACCATCAAGCGGACCCCGGCGCCTAACACATCTTTACTCAAGATCCTTTTGCTTAAGTTAAAAATCTTTGTAGTGGAACTAGTGTTTGGACATTTAAAAGGTGGATTAACTCTCTTAACCTTTTTATTATTCTTCCCCGACCCTCTCTTACCTCTCCTGGTCTTTTTTTATCTAAGTTTTACCACCTCCTCCCCCTCCTTAGATCCTGGTCTAAAAAAGGAGAAACCTGATCCCTTTGTCTATTCATAGCAAAACGGTTTCTTTCCATCGGTATTCTATAGTTCCTTTGTAGTGAATAATTACTATTGAGGTATCTATCATCAGATCTAAAAGTATCCTGCTGTGTAGATCTCTGAAACTGCCTTCACATTCTAGGTTGTCTTTCTACTCTATTTATCCAATTCTTATTAGTCCTCCGTTCTTTTTGTGTCGCCAATCTATATCTAGATTTCTATTTACTACAGGCCTTTGTTGTGAAGCTGTTTCATTAGATCGTGAGTCTACATTGATCACAACTTGTCTTTCAATTTGAGTAGATTTTTCCTTCTTACTAATGTCTAGGGCGTCTCTATCCCTAAAATATTTCTTCTGTTTACGCTCTTTAAGCTCTCTGGTCTCCTTGTTCAATTTTCTCACTATTTCTATCTCTGCTTCCTTAAAATCCTCCAGTTTTTTAAAGGGTTCTACCAACAATTGCAGACTATTAATCTCCTCAGTTAAAGACGTTAAATGTTTCTTTCGCTCCTTTAATATTAATTCAATGAGGCAAAAGGAACATTGATCAAGAATCTTTTCCCACTCTTCCTTAAAATCATTATTGGCTTGTCCAAAGGACGGTGTCTTCAAAATTTTCAAACCCTTTGGTATCAGTTTGCTAGACTCATATTTTTCTAGCGTAATGATCTCCCACCAAATACGATTCTCTTTTAACACCGCATTTTCCAATCTTTTTAATACGGTGCCTAAATCCTCATCAGATACATTAACATAATTTTCACTGCAAAACAATGCTGGTAGTAATTCCCTTCTACTGTCTCTAAAAGTGAACATATCGGCAGCAGTACTCAAATAATGTGAAGAAAATAGTTAACTGTTCAAAAAGATGATATTAGTGCACCGCGCCAACAGTAAAATGCAGCCTTAGTGAACCTATAAGTGACTCCTCACACGTCACAAGATAAGTCAAACAAAAACAATAAAGTACACCAAATGGCGCTAATTACAAAGTGTTCACATAAAGGGTCAAATTCTTACATGAAAGAAAGAATGAATGGACGGAGTTCATCTGTTCCAATTTAATCACAGGAATAGTAGGAGTGCCACACCACCAGTCGATAATTAGACTTGTATTTCCAGCGTATTTCCTCACAACCACGGTGGGTGGAAACCTTTTAAATATCCCAGAAACAAAAGGACATAGTGCAAATATAGCCAGGCAGTTTGGCAGAAAGTTAATTTAATGATAAAACACTCACAAACAGTAAAGATAAAAAGGCATGTAAACCACTCATGTGGGTTTAGGACATAGGGCCACACATCCACGTAGTTACCCTCCCAGGTCTAATTGGAAGAAGCAGGTCAGAGCTCCGGACACGCTGAACCGCAGTAACAGGAAGTTGCATCGGCCAAAAATCGTCCTCAGTTATGTCAGTCACCACGCCTGAAGCTTTTCGGACCTTAGTTTTTCATCAGAGGCATGGTGGCTGACTGCAGTTGATCCTCTTAAATACCCTCCCTAATACAGGCAATTAGGTGTAATCCCCTAACCCGCCTCTGCAATTACCGCTACTTCACCAGCGAAAATGACGTTACGGGATTTAGTCCGGAACCGGAAGTACGCACTATGCGTTCCATAATGCGTTCCATTCGATTCACCGCCGGAAGTATTGTCCTTATGTTCCGTCCTGAAATCCTCCAGTTCAACCAACAAAACCATAGATTGCAAGGCACTTCAGTTCCATTTCATAAGTCCATCAATATGTGCAAATAAGGTGCATAAAGCAGCAGTCAATGTCCTTACACAACGATCATATAAGTCCATATATAGAAACCCAAAAACATAAAAGAAACAAAAAACATATTAATGAAGTTAAAACAATTTAATGAAGTTAAAACAATTTATATAAAAACAATTTCTATAAAAACCACTTTAGCTCAAACTCTGAATTAAGACCATTGGGAATTAAGGAATTTAATTTAAAAATCCTATGTACCATGTGTTGTTTGGTAAAGGGCCCTAGTAAACAGAAAGAACTTGTAGTCAAGGGGGAAAAATTTACTATATCCAATTTTATCACGTGTAATACCAAAAATGTTATTTATATTTTAGCTTGCACATGTGACCTATTCTATGTCGGCAAGACCAGCAGGAATTTGAAGACTCGTCTTGCCGAGCATTCATATAATATAAGAAAAGGTCTTGAGACACATACCGTCTCTATGCACTTTAAACAAGTACATCAATGCAACCCTAAGCACCTTAAATTGTTTATTGGGATTCAAGCTATTACCCCTAGTTGGAGAAACAGTGATCTGGAAATTAATTTGGCAAAATCAGAAATGAAGTGGATTTTTAAATTAAATTCCTTAATTCCCAATGGTCTTAATTCAGAGTTTGAGCTAAAGTGGTTTTTATAGAAATTGTTTTTTTAGAAATTGTTTTAACTTCATTAAATTGTTTTAACTTCATTAATATGTTTTTTGTTTCTTTTATGTTTTTGGGTTTCTATATATGGACTTATATGATCGTTGTGTAAGGACATTGACTGCTGCTTTATGCACCTTATTTGCACATATTGATGGACCTATGAAATGGAACTGAAGTGCCTCGCAATCTATGTTTTGTTGGTTGAACCGGAGGATTTCAGGACGGAACATAAGGACAGTACTTCCGGCGGTGAATCGAATGGATTGCATTATGGAACGCATAGTGCGTACTTCCGGTTCCTGGCTAAATCCCGTAACGTCATTTCCGCTGGTGAAGTAGCTGTAATTGCCAAGGCGGGTTAGGGGATTACACCTAATTGCCTGTATTAGGGAGGGTATTTAAGAGGATCAACTGCAGTCAGCCACCATGCCTCTGATGAAGGACTAAGGTCCGAAAAGCTTCAGGCGTGGTGACTGACATAACTGAGGACGATTTTTGGCCGATGCAACTTCCTGTTACTGCGGTTCAGCGTGTTCGGAGCTCTGACCTGCTTCTTCCAATTAGACCTGGGAGGGTAACTACGTGGATGTGTGGCCCTATGTCCTAAACCCACATGAGTGGTTTACATGCCTTTTTATCTTTACTGTTTGTGAGTGTTTTATCATTAAATTAACTTTCTGCCAATCTGCCTGGCTATATCTGCACTATATCCTTTTGTCTTTGGGATATTTAAAAGGTTTCCACCCACCGCGGTTGTGAGGAAATACGCTGGTAATTGATAGAAACGTGTTACTTGTGTTACTGTGGACGTGTCTGGCCTGTGCACACGTGTCCCTAACAAAGGGCGGGACAAGCGTACGCGACGCAAGGGTCGACGCACGTAGCATATATTACACAACGAAGCGTACGGGTACGCCCACTTGATACAAATCACACTATAGTATTGTTTTAGTAGGCGATACGGAGGCAACGCGATAATAGCACAAATTAATCTCAGTGTCCTAAATTTTAGCGTAATAGATCCTTCTCTAGTTGCAACTCCTCTGGGACTAGCCTGTGTTACTGCATGAAAGGAATTTTCTGTACAGAAAAAAAGTCAAAGAGTATATGAGGTGAAAGATCGTGTGTATGCAAAAGTTTTTCTTTCCTCTTTGGTGAACCGTAGAAATCGAGTCTCGTAGGTGTACATCTGTGGAGTGATATCGCGTGGTGGCGTGGGAGGCATCTCGCGTTAAAATAAATATTCCGCGCCCAAGAAAGGGTTAGTGACGCAAAAGAGAGCAAGTAGTGTTATAGCCGACCAGGAGGTCCGCTAAGGTAAAAGGTTAGACCCATATAGGCCTGTGTTAATAAAGCTCCGGCTGAAGGTTTCACAGCCCAAACAACTGATTCCGCTGGTCGTAAGGCGTATGAATAATAGTTATTTATACGAAGTGCGACTGTACCGCACGTAATTGTGTGCATTAGTTTGTTACCTTAATACCCACTAAGATTTACTGTGGGATCATAAACACTATTTGTACATTCTAACGTGATTTGTGTAGGTTTTTTTTTATTTTAAGGGAGGTTCACTGATCACTCAGAATTCCTGAGTAAATAACTGATATTTACTGGGAAGGGTAAGTGCTCTGCGGATCACACCCACACATTCCAGTAAATAGAGGTTCAGGTTGCAGGGGCCTTGGGTTGAGTACGCCAGCGCTAAGGCAGCGTGTGGGCATATTGGTCGACGTGGGCGAGAGTGTGTGAAGGTACTCAGTAAACTTTCACCGTCGCCTTACCTCTGGGAACTTGTTTTTTTGTAAAGGTTCGCTGAGAAGGCAATGCCTGCAAATAATGGGGGCCAGTTGCTCAAGTAAGGGGCGATCAACCAAGGTTCAGGTTGATGATATTCCGCGCCCAGTCGGGTCAGCGAGGTACATAATGTGTGAGAAATATGGATCACACGCAGAGGTATTATGCAATGAATGGGAACGAATGACTGTGCATGATGGGGAAAAGTTCCCACGAGTAGGCAGTTTTAGTCCAGAGGTGTTACAAAATTTAAGGAGAAGGATATGTCTAATTAAATCTGGCAAGCAGCGGATCAGACATTATGATTATTTACAATTATGGCAACAGGAAGGTGAAATACAAAGAGGATTGCCTCAGGTGGCTGGTTCAAACCCTATCAGGAAACTGATAGCCACCGCACCTCCACCACCATACATAACAGGAGAGAAAGTGGTTACAGAGAATGGCACACTGGTGTATGATAAACATGCACTTAGTAAATGTATAGATGTTAAGAGTAACGTAAATAAGGTTATCAATACTAATACTAACACAAGCAAGTTGTACCCTGTTTTAAACTTCCCTCAGGATTGCGAGCAGGAATATGAACCTACCACAATATCGGCACTCTCTTTAGCAGCCACCATACAAGAGACTACAGTGGGTACGACCCAACCAGTAAGAGCAGTATCAAAGGCCCCTAGTGGAGGGACAGGTGAGGTCGTATCGGCAGGTAAGTACGGCACCGTACACTACGCAGAAACAATTACACCACATATTGTAGAATCAACCCAGAGGGATGTTATTGAACTTAATCCTGTCAGGGTAATTGCGGTCCCAAATGGGAAAACTGACACTTCGGGAGTCACCCCCGTCAGAAACATTGCGATGCACTGCCCCTTTTCCCGGACAGAATTAAGAGCAATTATGTCTGAATTCCCTGATCCTAGGAAAGATCTAGTTGCATGTCAAAAGTTCATTAGAGAACTGGGTAACTCCTCAGAACCCAATAACAAAGATTGGCGAACGGTGTTGAGGGCATGTTTGCCCCCCAACATTGACGCTGTGAGTTTTATCACAGATTGTGGGTTAGACGAAGAAATGCCCCTCACTGATGAGTACAATCAGGAGAATGTAAGACGCATAAACCTGCAGATAGGAGCCTTTTTCCCAGCTGTTGTCAAGTGGAACAAATTTTTTTCCATAAGACAAAAAGAGGGAGAAATAGCAGCTGATTATTTCCATCGGGCACTGCAGGAAATGGCTAAGTATACAGGGATAGAAGACATTAAGACCAATGTGAATCATAGAGAAGTAGCAGTCTCTGTGTTAATGGATGGTTTAAAAGAAGTATTGAGGACGAGGGTACAGACCACCCAACCATGTTGGCGAGGTTTGTCGGTGGCTACTTTGAGAGAGGCCGCTATTGATCATGATCGGAACATCACGAGGCACAGGGAGTCACAGGGCGATAAGCTGATGGCAGTAAGCATACAAGCCCTTACAACAAGGCCACCTCAGCATAAGCCCCAGACCCCTGTGGGTAAGTCAAATGTGGTAATTTGTTATAGATGTAACAAAGAGGGACATTATGCACGGAATTGTATGGTTAGAGATACACCAAAGTTATATAAAACCCCTAGACAACGACATGACACAGGAAATTGGGATCAAGGACCGCAGAGACGGAGTTATGAGCCACACGCAGGGGAAACAAGAAGGTATCCCCCAAAAAGAGACTGGCAAGTCTCTGACAATTCCCATTTACCCCCTTCGCAGGTAATAGCTGCAAGCGCAATGCAGGGAGGTCACCACACACCATAGGGGTGGGGCCACACCTGTAGTTTGCAGCCAGTGAAATTGATTGCGAACCTTGGAAGTGAACCCGAGGTCACAATTGATGTAGCTGGTAAATCTCTAAATTTCCTTGTAGATACGGGGGCGGCCAAGTCAGTGATAAATTCGACCGTGGGCATGAGAACCACTGGTAAAACAATTCCAGACATGGGAGTAACAGGAGTAGTACAACACTATCCTTTAAGCAAACCTGCAGAGATTACGATAGGGCCTTTGCATACCAAGCATTCTTTTCTGCTGGCTGCATCGGCTCCGACTAATCTACTTGGTAGAGATTTACTGTGCAAAATGGGATGTGTCATATATTGTACTCCTGAGGGTGTTTTCTTAGATATACCTGAAAGACATGCTCAGGAAGTGCAGGATATGTTAGATACCCCACAAAGGTTAATGACGCATACTGCTGTTACAGGTAGATGTCCGTCCAAGGTAGAGGAAATGATTTCCCAGATACCGGAATCACTTTGGACCAAGGATGGACAAGACACTGGATTGATGGCAAATGTAGCTCCTGTAGTAGTACAAGTAAAAGATGGTAGGATAGCTCCAAAAATCCCACAATACCCTCTGAAGCCAGAGGTGGAGTTAGGAGTTTACCCTGTAATAGAACGCTTGGTGCAACAGGGCATTCTGGTAAGGACGTCCAGCACTGCCAATAGTCCCATCTTCCCTGTTAAAAAGAGTGGGGGGAGGGGTTACAGATTAGTGCAGGATCTAAGAGGGCTCAACAAAATAGTTGAGAGCCAATTCCCCGTAGTGCCAAATCCAGCTGTCATCCTCCTGCAAATCCCTCCCACTGCCAAATTTTTCACTGTGATTGACCTCTGCTCCGCTTTCTTCTCAGTACCTCTGCACCCTGACAGTCAATACTTATTCACATTTACATACAGAGGAGTTCAGTATACCTGGACTCGATTACCACAAGGTTTCATTGACAGTCCAAGTATTTTCTCACAGGCCTTGCATGATTGTTTACAATCTATTCAACCTGAGAGCGGATCAATATTAATACAGTACGTAGATGACTTGTTACTGTGTTCTGATTCACTCGAATCGTCCTTGAGAGATACGAAACAACTTCTTTCTCATCTTTCAGACACAGGACACAAGGTTTCAAAGATAAGTTACAATTATGCCGGCCCAAGGTAAAATATTTGGGACACTGTCTGACACAAGGACTGAGACACCTCACCGCTGAAAGAATTCAAGCAATTCATGACATGACACCTGCCACAAACCCAGCAACAGATTAGAAAATTTTTAGGAATGTGTGGGTATTGCCGTAACTGGATCCCAGGGTTTTCCATACTAGCCCTACCTTTACAGGAGATGGTCTCATCAAACAAACCAGATCGGATTTCGCACACAGACGAGTCTGGGATGGCATTTGAAAAACTTAAACAGTGCCTAACGCAGGCACCAGCATTAGGTATGCCAGATTATGGGAAACCCTTTGAGCTGTATGGAACAGAGAATGCTGGGTGTGCGGCAGGTGTCTTAACACAGAAGCATGGTGATGCCAGCAGGCCGGTAGCCTACTATAGTGCTCAGCTAGACACGGTAGCGCGTTCTCTCCCCACATGCTTGCGAAGTGTTGCAGCGATAGCATTGCTAGTAAGTAAAAGCGAAGATGTAGTGCTAGGACACAACCTCACAATTCATACACCACATGCAGTGTCAGCTTTACTGAATTCTGCCCAAACCAGACACGTCTCATCAGCGCGGTTTACAAGATGGGAATTGGCATTAATGGCCCCGGTAAACATCACCATAAGGAGATGCAGCGCATTAAATCCTGCAACATATCTCCCAGGTGTGCCTGGACAGGCACAAAGGGTGGAGGATGAGAGTGATGGTGAAGGAGGATTTAGTACAGGAGATGACACACATGATTGTATGGAATATTTGACCCAAAATTTCACGGCAAGGCCTGACATCATTGACAACCCACTGGAAGATGTAGATTTTACTTTCTACACTGACGGTTGTTGTCACAGACAGACGGACTCGGGAGACTTGTGTACTGGATATGTAGTTGTAGATGACCAAGGCATTATAGAAGCGGAACCCCTAGGCCCACCACACTCAGCACAAGTTGCTGAGCTGGTTGCCCTAACCAGAGCATGCGAATTGGCCAAAGGTAAAGCGGCCAATATCTACACGGATTCTAGGTATGCCTTTGGAGTAGTCCATGATTTCGGGGCCCTATGGCGCCTCAGAAATTTCATGACGGCAGCTGGCACACCCGTAGCGCATGCAGCCCACATCAAAAGACTTCTAACAGCGATACAGGAACCCGACAGAGTGGCTGTTATCAAGTGTAAAGCTCACACATATAGCCAAGACCCGGTATCATTTGGTAACAGCCGAGCAGACGAAGCTGCTAAATCAGCAGCCAGCACCCCCATACAGACAGACATCACACAATTGATGGTATTCAATACTGTCAACACACAGAAATTGTGTGAAATGCAACATTTGTGTTCACTACAAGAAAAGGCAGTCTGGAGGTCAAAAGGATATGGCCAGGAGTCCTCAGTACTTTGGACAGATGGACAGGGTAAGCCAGTGGCACCCAGAGCATACCTTCCAAGTCTAGCGGAAGTGGCACATGGGCTGACTCATCTGGGCAAAGAAGGAATGTGTAAGTTGGTAAGAGTTATTGGTGCGCCCCAGGATTTTCTTCCCATGCGGGTAAAAGAGCGATGACATGTCTCACCTGCTTGAGGAAGAATATCGGAAAGGCCATACCAACAGAGCCATCCCATATCCCTCCTACAGATGGTCCTTTCCAGGTAATACAAATTGATTTCATACAATTGCCACCTTGTACAAATTTAAAGTATGTATTGGTTTGTATTGACGTGTTTTCAAATTGGGTTGAAGCATTTCCCGCGGCCACAAATACCGCTGTGTTTACTGCTGACAATGTCTATAATATTTATCCTATTTAAAACACTTTAAAAGGTTAAGAGACACAGTACGCAATTGGCGCAAAAGGTACCGCAAGGGTACGCCCTTAACTATACCTTAAGGAATGTACTTATACTGTAAACATTTGTGCAGTGATAATGTTTAGATGTAATGCAGTGTAACCTTGTTAGCTTAAAAGCTGTATGAGCGACTATGACGCTCAGAGAACCTTTGTGCAATATAATAATCAATCAAATACCGGTCTTAGGATCTAACACCTTAAATGAACGTTCTATTGCAAAAGAATAAACAAATACAAGTTATACACTACCAAAATAACATAGAATACCTAACCGAATTTCTACACATAAAATACAATAAAAGACACAAGTACTTTTAAGGGGAAGGAGAGAGAGAGAGAGAGAGAGAGAGAGAGAGAGAGAGAGTGGCTTACAATAACAATAAAGGCAATATGGTTGCAGAGAAACCCACACATGTGAGAAACAATCGCTGCACAGTTAGTCAATGCTGAGAATCTTTGTGGAGAGAATACTTGAGCTTACCCATACTGGCTGTCCCTATATACACAACACCCAGCAACAACACAATGATACCACATGGGACAGAAGCTAGACTCCATTTTGGGAAAACTCCCATGATTCCAAAGACTGCAACACATGGTTCAAAGGGGGGAGGAGAAAACACCCAGCAGCAGCCATCTTCTACAAACCAACTAATTATATTCCACATTCCAATCCAACTAATTATATTCCACATTCCAATCCAACTTCCTAGAACCATCTTATTCAATTTCACATTCCAAACAAACTCAGTATCTCAATAACCAGAGCATATGGTATGCTGGCTATGCTATATGAATCATCACAAGACCAGATCACAATGTAACCACACATCCCAGCATGCCATTGCTACAAAACCCATATTCACAAGTAACTGCATGGCGGTATTCATAATTGACAAGATATATTATAACAAACCAGCACAATCTATTTTAAATCACCATAGGCAAACAAATACCACAAATGCTATGCTACAGGTTGTCTAATGTCCCAGCTACCATCACAGATTCCCAAACAAGTTACAATATCCTAATTAAACCAGCACCATTGACCTTAAAGCCATCTGTCTATATTTCCTTATCTAGCCATGTGAATTCAATACTTAGCCTTTCGCTTGGAGGTCAGTCCTGGGGATGAACCAGCCATGCTACTGGGTGCTAGCTTAGTTCTGAGTGTAGCTACAGTACATCTGTCCTCTGAGATCACAAGCAACTGAACCCTGACCTCTTCTCTAGCCAGGAACTACTTTCCTGTTTTACTAGTTCCTGGGGGAGGGGTCTCTCTTGCACGATTCAGTTACTATTCTCTTATGTATATGCTGATCAGGTTCAGCCCTGAAAACTGCCAAAAGGGTTGGCTTGAGTTCCCTGTTCATTTGTTCTAACAAAGTGATTTTTAGCTTTTATACATATAATCATATCTATCCGCTGCAATGTCCCACAACTTCACAACAAGTATCAAATTAATCTACACACCAATCAGCTTGTTTTAATAGTAAACATGATGGGTTTATCTGGTTCGGATCAAATAATACACATTCATGACATTAATTCATTAGCTAATTTTAAATCTCCATGATGTCTGGTGCTTGATATTATTATAATTATGTACTGTATGAAATAAGTGTCGAATCCATCTCTGTGCCATGTCCGTGTAAATGCGTGTGTTACCATATATTGCTGTGCTCGCTGCGCATATTTGCAAGTATAGCGACTTAAATGTGTGCAGTTTGTATGTTCTCTCTATGTAATATTTTTGACTTTGACAGTCCACCCTTTGGCAGTCACCAATAACTGCCACTTCCTAAAACATTTCAAAAAGAGAAAAATATATGTCATATGTAAATACATTTCTATGATTGGGTAAGGGAGGAGAGAAGAAGGTGGGAAAAGGGTATGACCTAGTGAGATAGCAGAAGCATGTGTGTATGAATCCGTGTTTGGGGGGTCATGTATCATCGTGCCGTACGTGTTTTAAATCAAGCTTCGAGGTATTGCGAAGTATACATTTGAATTCCTTCTTATCCCGTATTAAGGGTCTGTGGATGGGCTGTCAAACTTTACCGAGCTCATTTCGGCTTTTGGTTACAACAAAATGGGGGAGCACATTTTAGTTGATGATACATGAATAGGGGGGATATGTGAGTGCTGATATCTGTGCCTGTATTCCCTATCGACTATGTGTGGCATTACCTGAAGGTTGTAGAAATGAAGATAAAGAACAATTATGGGAAATGCAGTCGTATTCTATGTGAGGTTAATGAACATTTGTTGATTGGAGTCTTGTCTGATGTCTTGTCTTGATGTACATGTTGACTGTAGTCTCCTTTGGCTTTTGTCAAAAGTGCGAGCAAAAGCTTTGTCAATGTCCATAGACTTACAAAAAGTGTTGGGCTAGCGTAAAATTAACGTTACTAGGGATAAGGGGGGTCTATGGCATAGTCCATCTGTTGTCTGTGTACAAGGTTGTCAAACTTCTTCTTTAGTCCATCTGTTGTCTGTATTCAAGGTTGTCAAACTTCTTCTTTCAAGCGGATGTCTTTTCACCTTGGAGAGGAACAAAGGAGAAACAGGTGAAAGAAACAGGTCGTGGAATCACCTTTTATCACAGCGTGGTTTCAATGGTTGGGTCGTAAATCAAATCCATTTTGTTATGCGATACAGTCATTACTTCAGGTAGTACTTTTCCAATATAACATAATCCTTCTGAGTTTGGGGCAAGCCGCTCATACGCCTTTCTCCCGCATATGAAATATGCATCATCGGGGAGAACATATGGGACTGAATATGTCATTACCATGTTACACATTTTCCATGTGAACTCTCCTAACCCTAATTCTCCCATCTGTTTAGTACACCTGTCAGTTTGTACGATCTGTGCACTGTATCCTGGTGATACTTCTCCAACTCTCATGGTCCTACTTCTTAGGGTATACCTATATCGGAAATATTTTCCACTATCGGCTATGTGGCGTATGAGCTCTGTATCTGTAGGCATTCTATCGGCTCTATGTGAAAAGGTCATGGTTTTGTTATTCCATGACACTTCCCAATTTCCCGGCTTTCGGGGATTGGAAATGTTAAAACATACTAGGGATCTATCCACATGATATTGGTGGAGCTTTAAACTAGGAGGACTGGAGATATTAAACCTCCTGTCCACCGGCCTCCCACCACTTAGCTCAAGTACCTCCCCTATCGTTAAAGGAAATGGTACTAGTCCTGGCTTGCTGTGGCCTTGAGGTACTTGAGAGCATACCCAACTATCTGTCTGATTTAACACTTTACCCACTAAGGAGTGATAGTCACTCAATGCTCTGGTCAACATCAGGGTCAACATGAAAACACGGATCACAGTCTCTTGAGGCGAGTCCATCTTACAGGAGGAGAAAAGGAGAAATTTGTAATGGGGGTACAGGAAAACAGATTGAGGGGGAGAGAAACTTGTTACGATAATTAGTTCTCTAGTCTTGTTGTTCTTCTTGTTCTGCTGTCATCTCAAAGGTGCTGTCTCTCAGTCTTCTAAACATTCTGGTGATACAATATTTCTTCTAGCTCAGCGCTCTTTCTGTAAGGAGAATAAATCTTGCATTACCATTTGTCCAACTAATGTGTGACATACCATCTGTAACGTTATGAGAACATGAGAAAGAAGAGAGAGAGAGAGAGAGAAAAAAAACAATGAGAGAGAGAGAATCGTTCATATATATATATGCATCACATAAATCAACAATAAACAACAACAGAAAAAAAAAACATTTTTTTTTCCCAAACATTTTTCAGGAGAGAAAAAAAAACATTGTCAGATCTTCCGTTCACCATTAGGCTGTCACATCTACATGTCCAATGGTATCCTTGCATAGTCTCTCCCACCAGTATTTCCATACCTACACTCTGTATCTGGCCAGGATACATCGATGCTGGTAGGTCATACTGGGGTTTGGTAGACTTCTGCAAGGACCAAATAGCTATGTGATATTTGGGTCCTGCCGATGAACGTCAGAGATGGGGAAAAGAACCTTTACAGATAAATTACAACGTCTACCCGGCCGTCCTTGTGCCTGCAAGGAACTGACCTCCCATTTCATTAACTGTAACCTCAGGCTTACTATCAGTCCTAATGATCACCTTTCCTGATTGCATGTTACAGGTGCGGCCCAAAACTCCTTCCTATGTGATCCCTGATTACAATTTGGTGTGTCATAACTTTGCTCATCTCTTTGTCTAGGGGGTTTATATGAATTTGGTCTACTTCTTGATCTACAATCTCTTGCAAAATGACCTTCCTTCTGGCAATTATAATACCTTTTCACCTATGACTTACCCACAGGGATCTGGGGCTTCTTTGTTTCCCTGTGCTTGATGATGTTTTGCTCATGCCCAACAGCGGAGTTCCCTAATGCAGTTACTGAGTTATTTCTCCAGTTAGGTAGAGAGGCTTGTATACTCGTTCTTAATACTTCCTTTAAACCATTTATTAACACCTAAACTGCTACTTTCTTGTAGTGTACATTTGTTTTAATATATTGTGTTCACCCTGACAGGATTTTGTTCCATTATGCTATTGGGTGTTGGTCTTACAATATGGGGTACATTTGTTTGTGCGTGATATATAACACCGTACGTACCTGTTGACACGACCTCACCTGACCCTCCGTTAGGGGGTTTGATTACTGCCTTTACCTATTTGGTCGCGTCCACCTGGATGTCTTGTGTGATGGCTGCTGGAAAAGGTGCCGACATCGTGCTGGGCTCACTTTCTTGCTTGTAGTCCTGAGGGAAGTTTGACATGGGGTGCGACTTGCACAGGTTAACATTTGTAATTTTTTTTTACACTTTCATTTTTATAAACATTATTACATTTGTTACTTTCATTCTTAATATAGTTACTAAGTGCATTTTTATCGAACAACATTGTGTAAGCTTCTCTGCAACCATAATCCTCTCCATTGCCATGTCTCTCCTCCCAAGATGAGAGTTTGATATGTAAGTTAAATTTCTTTGTATTTCACCTTCTGTTGCCACAATTGTAAATAGTCATAATGTTTGATCCGTCTCTTTGCTGATTTAATGAGACATATCCTTCTCCTTAGATTTTGTAACACATCTGGGCTAAAACTACCTACTCGGGGAAACTTTTCTCCGTCATGCACAGTCATTCTTTCCCATTCATCACATAAAACCTCTGTGTGTGAACCGTATTTTTCACACATTACATACCTTGCCGACCCGATTGGCCGGTTTACTGAATCAACCCGAACCGAGGTTGATCGTCCCCTACCCGAACAACTGGCCCCCATACCTGCAGGTGTTGCTTTCACTACCTCTGACCTTCAAATCAGGGTCTTCAGCGAACCCTTACAAAACCAAGATGTCCGGTGTAGGCCGACGGTGGCAGTTTACCGAGTACTCCACTCACTGGCCCACGCCGACCAATACGCCCACACACTGCCTTAGCGCTGGCGTACTCGACCCAGGGCCCCTGCGACCTGAACCGCTATTTACTGGAACATGCGAGTGTGATCCGAAGAGCACTTAACCCTTTCCAGTAACTATTGGTTGTTAGATAGTCCCTGAGTGACCAGCGAACCTCCCTTAAAATAAAAAAAATTACACAAATCACGTCAGAATGTACAAATAGCGTTTATGACCCCTTTCGTACGCAAATGGTACTGGGTCAGGTTACTAACTAATGCACACAATTACGTGCGGTACAATCGTTCTGCACATAAGCAACTAATCTTATGTGCGGAGCGACCAGTGGAATCGAAAATTGCGGCTGCGAATTCCTTCAGCCTGAGCTTCAATGGCCTATATGGGTTCCGCACCAACCCTTCCTGGTGTTGTGCTACTTTTCTCTATAGCGGACTTCTTAGTCTGCTGTACCTAGACCTCCTGGTCTGTTCCGGACCTCCTGGTCTGTGCTACAGTAGACCTCCTGGTCTGCTATACTCTAATGCTCAAATTTATGTTTAACAAGGGATGCCTCCCCAGCCACCATGCACGTCACTTACATGTATGTACCTCACGAGAACTCGACTTTCCTTTGGTTCAACCTCAAAAAATTGTAGAAACTTATATATATACACACACTCACCACATGTACACTTTAATTGTTATTTCTGCGCAGAAATTCCTTTCATTCAGTAATAGTCTAGACCAGATGAGTCACAAATTGGAGAAGGATCTATTAGCTTAAAATTTTGGACACTAAAATTGACTTGCGCTATTTATCACGTTGCTTCCTTTTCACCTATTTAAAATAATACTATTGTGTGATTTGTATTATGTGGGCGTACCCAGACGCTCCGTTGCATCGGCCCTCACGTCGCGTACGCTCTGTCCTTGTAAGGACACGTGTACACAGACCAAGTACGTTCACAGTAACACACTACACGTTTATAAATGTGAATGATCTTTAACTGTAATCATTCACTATACACCACCCAAATCTCCCTTGTATTCTTAGGCGAGACTGTGTGCGTGCTTTTTTACAATTATACCCTTAAATATTACTTTTTATCTTTTTAACTACCAATAGCAACAAATCTTTCTTAGCACGTTATCAATGCAAATGGCAAACAGGAAGGTGAGATGTGAAAATTACACAAATGAACATGCAATTCTAAATTTAATCTAATAACATACATTTATGTAAGCACACGCATATAGATATTACATATAAGTACCAATCACTATTACTTATGATTGACTATGATATAGATTAAATAAATGCATAAATAAATACAAAACTCATTAAATTATGATTTCTTTTTGACAATGGATGGCTGATTATTTCCTGAGTCAACTGAAAATCCGCCGCTTAGGGAAAAAAAAATTTGACCTTCCCAAAATGGCCGCTGCTCCTCCCCCTTCCACATCCATGAGGGCCACACAAAATGGTGGACAGACCATGCTGCTTCTTGTCACAAAGAAAGTCATTATTCAAACTCCTAAAGTTATCACGCTATGCAGAGCGATTAAAAATAATTTTAAACCTATTTAAACAGACAAACCATCCAATCTGCGTGTGTAGTTGGCACCAAATAGAAATAAAAACCAGATTTACAAAGACAATAACGTACTGTTCTTACCTTCCAGTTCCCAAATTCCCTCAGCACTCCTTACTAAGTGAAGCAGGCGCTTATCTGGTCAGCACTGCGAGGGATAGCACCTTCCCGCCTTTTGCTGATCGATAATGTCTGCTAAAGTTACCTAGTGCAGATATGTGAAGACCGGAGGAGCCCTCACTTGACAATGTCTATAATATTTATCCTATTTAAAACACTTTAAAAGGTTAAGAGACACAGTACGCAATTGGCGCAAAAGGTACCGCAAGGGTACGCCCTTAACTATACCTTAAGGAATGTACTTATACTGTTAACATTTGTGCAGTGATAATGTGTAGATGTAATGCAGTGTAACCTTGTTAGCTTAAAAGCTGTATGAGCGACTATGGCGCTCAGAGAACCTTTGTGCAATATAATAATCAATCAAATACCGGTCTTAGGATCTAACACCTTAAATGAACGTTCTATTGCAAAAGAATAAACAAATACAAGTTATACACTACCAAAATAACATAGAATACCTAACCGAATTTCTACACATAAAATACAATAAAAGACACAAGTACTTTTAAGGGGAAGGAGAGAGAGAGATAGAGAGAGAGAGAGAGAGAGAGAGAGAGTGGCTTACAATAACAATAAAGGCAATATGGTTGCAGAGAAACCCACACATGTGAGAAACAATCGCTGCGCAGTTAGTCAATGCTGAGAATCTTTGTGGAGAGAATACTTGAGCTTACCCATACTGGCTGTCCCTATATACACAACACCCAGCAACAACACAATGATACCGCATGGGACAGAAGCTAGACTCCATTTTGGGAAAACTCCCATGATTCCAAAGACTGCAACACATGGTTCAAAGGGGGGAGGAGAAAACACCCAGCAGCAGCCATCTTCTACAAACCAACTAATTATATTCCACATTCCAATCCAACTAATTATATTCCACATTCCAATCCAACTTCCTAGAACCATCTTATTCAATTTCACATTCCAAACAAACTCAGTATCTCAATAACCAGAGCATATGGTATGCTGGCTATGCTATATGAATCATCACAAGACCAGATCACAATGTAACCACACATCCCAGCATGCCATTGCTACAAAACCCATATTCACAAGTAACTGCATGGCGGTATTCATGATTGACAAGATATATTATAACAAACCAGCACAATCTATTTTAAATCACCATAGGCAAACAAATACCACAAATGCTATGCTACAGGTTGTCTAATGTCCCAGCTACCATCACAGATTCCCAAACAAGTTACAATATCCTAATTAAACCAGCACCATTGACCTTAAAGCCATCTGTCTATATTTCCTTATCTAGCCATGTGAATTCAATACTTAGCCTTTCGCTTGGAGGTCAGTCCTGGGGATGAACCAGCCATGCTGCTGGGTGCTAGCTTAGTTCTGAGTGTAGCTACAGTACATCTGTCCTCTGAGATCACAAGCAACTGAACCCTGACCTCTTCTCTAGCCAGGAACTACTTTCCTGTTTTACTAGATCCTGGGGGAGGGGTCTCTCTTGCACGATTCAGTTACTATTCTCTTATGTATATGCTGATCAGGTTCAGCCCTGAAAACTGCCAAAAGGGTTGGCTTGAGTTCCCTGTTCCTTGTATCATTTATTGTTCTAACAAAGTGATTTTTAGCTTTTATACATATAATCATATCTATCCGCTGCAATGTCCCACAACTTCACAACAAGTATCAAATTAATCTACACACCAATCTGCTTGTTTCAATAGTAAACATGACGGGTTTATCTGGTTCGGTTCAAATAATACACATTCATGACATTAATTCATTAGCTAATTTTAAATCTCCATGATGTCTGGTGCTTGATATTATTATAATTATGTACTGTATGAAATAAGTGTCGAATCCATCTCTGTGGAATAATGGTTGTAAAGGTCAGCGCACTAATTGGTTGGTAAGGGTATGTATTGGGTGTGTGATGGTCTGGGTGAGGTTTGTGTACCACGCGGATGTGTGTGTTAATGATAATCACTCTGACCGTTGGATTGTCGTGTGCATCTATTTTATTTTATTTTGGAAACGGTCAGAGTGATTATCATTAACACACACATCCGCGTGGTACACAAACCTCACCCAGACCATCACACACCCAATACATACCCTTACCAACCAATTAGTGCGCTGACCTTTACAACCATTATTCCACGCAAGGAGGTAGGACGCCTTCAGGTATAGCAGCACAATCGGTACCCCATTTCTGTGAGCGCAGCTTCCACCCTTTTTCCAATTAACGAATCCATCTCTGTGCCATGTCCGTGTAAATGCGTGTGTTACCATATATTGCTGTGCTCGCTGCGCATATTTGCAAGTATAGCGACTTAAATGTGTGCAGTTTGTATGTTCTCTCTATGTAATATTTTTGACTTTGACAGTCCACCCTTTGGCAGTCACCAATAACTGCCACTTTCTAAAACATTTCAAAAGAGAAAAATATATGTCATATGTAAATACATTTCTATGATTGGGTAAGGGAGGAGAGAAGAAGGTGGGAAAAGGGTATGACCTAGTGAGATAGCAGAAGCATGTGTGTATGAATCCGTGTTTGGGGGGTCATGTATCATCGTGCCGTACGTGTTTTAAATCAAGCTTCGAGGTATTGCGAAGTATACATTTGAATTCCTTCTTATCCCGTATTAAGGGTCTGTGGATGGGCTGTCAAACTTTACCGAGCTCATTTCGGCTTTTGGTTACAACAAAATGGGGGAGCACATTTTAGTTGATGATACATGAATAGGGGGGATATGTGAGTGCTGATATCTGTGCCTGTATTCCCTATCGACTATGTGTGGCATTACCTGAAGGTTGTAGAAATGAAGATAAAGAACAATTATGGGAAATGCAGTCGTATTCTATGTGAGGTTAATGAACATTTGTTGATTGGAGTCTTGTCTGATGTCTTGTCTTGATGTACATGTTGACTGTAGTCTCCTTTGGCTTTTGTCAAAAGTGCGAGCAAAAGCTTTGTCAATGTCCATAGACTTACAAAAAGTGTTGGGCTAGCGTAAAATTAACGTTACTAGGGATAAGGGGGGTCTATGGCATAGTCCATCTGTTGTCTGTGTACAAGGTTGTCAAACTTCTTCTTTAGTCCATCTGTTGTCTGTATTCAAGGTTGTCAAACTTCTTCTTTCAAGCGGATGTCTTTTCACCTTGGAGAGGAACAAAGGAGAAACAGGTGAAAGAAACAGGTCGTGGAATCACCTTTTATCACAGCGTGGTTTCAATGGTTGGGTCGTAAATCAAATCCATTTTGTTATGCGATACAGTCATTACTTCAGGTAGTACTTTTCCAATATAACATAATCCTTCTGAGTTTGGGGCAAGCCGCTCATACGCCTTTCTCCCGCATATGAAATATGCATCATCGGGGAGAACATATGGGACTGAATATGTCATTACCATGTTACACATTTTCCATGTGAACTCTCCTAACCCTAATTCTCCCATCTGTTTAGTACACCTATCAGTTTGTACGATCTGTGCACTGTATCCTGGTGATACTTCTCCAACTCTCATGGTCCTACTTCTTAGGGTATACCTATATCGGAAATATTTTCCACTATCGGCTATGTGGCGTATGAGCTCTGTATCTGTAGGCATTCTATCGGCTCTATGTGAAAAGGTCATGGTTTTGTTATTCCATGACACTTCCCAATTTCCCGGCTTTCGGGGATTGGAAATGTTAAAACATACTAGGGATCTATCCACATGATATTGGTGGAGCTTCAAACTAGGAGGACTGGAGATATTAAACCTCCTGTCCACCGGCCTCCCACCACTTAGCTCAAGTACCTCCCCTATCGTTAAAGGAAATGGTACTAGTCCTGGCTTGCTGTGGCCTTGAGGTACTTGAGAGCATACCCAACAATCTGTCTGATTTAACACTTTACCCACTAAGGAGTGATAGTCACTCAATGGGTGCCGGTCCATGTTAATGTTAAAACTGGACTGACATTTCTTGATGCACCCATCCTCAACTATCACAGTGTCTACAGATACAGTTCTTTTCAGTTAACAGTCCTTCACAATGTTTACAAATAACATGGCTGCTAGATCGTTTCCGGTACTCGCCTTTGCTCGGTGATTGTGTTATTGGAAATTTACACCTCCGTCTCAGTCATCAGAAACCCATTCTGGATCCTTTCTCGACCTCACTGGTACTCTCACCGAAACAGACTGCTCTGGTCAACATCAGGGTCAACATGAAAACACGGATCACAGTCTCTTGAGGCGAGTCCATCTTACAGGAGGAGAAAAGGAGAAATTTGTAATGGGGGTACAGGAAAACAGATTGAGGGGGAGAGAAACTTGTTACAATAATTAGTTCTCTAGTCTTGTTGTTCTTCTTGTTCTGCTGTCATCTCAAAGGTGCTGTCTCTCAGTCTTCTAAACATTCTGGTGATACAATATTTCTTCTAGCTCAGCGCTCTTTCTGTAAGGAGAATAAATCTTGCATTACCATTTGTCCAACTAATGTGTGACATACCATCTGTAACGTTATGAGAACATGAGAAAGAAGAGAGAGAGAGAGAGAGAAAAAAAAAACAACGAGAGAGAGAACCGTTCATATATATATATATATATGCATCACATAAATCAACAATAAACAACAAAGAAAAAAAAACATTTTTTTTTCCCAAACATTTTTCAGGAGAGAAAAAAAAACATTGTCAGATCTTCCGTTCACCATTAGGCTGTCACATCTACATGTCCAATGGTATCCTTGCATAGTCTCTCCCACCAGTATTTCCATACCTACACTCTGTATCTGGCCAGGATACATCGATGCTGGTAGGTCATACTGGGGTTTGGTAGACTTCTGCAAGGACCAAATAGCTATGTGATATTTGGGTCCTGCCGATGAACGTCAGAGATGGGGAAAAGAACATTTACAGATAAATTACAACGTCTACCCGGCCGTCCTTGTGCCTGCAAGGAACTGACCTCCCATTTCATTAACTGTAACCTCAGGCTTACTATCAGTCCTAATGATCACCTTTCCTGATTGCATGTTACAGGTGCGGCCCAAAACTCCTTCCTATGTGATCCCTGATTACAATTTGGTGTGTCATAACTTTGCTCATCTCTTTGTCTAGGGGGTTTATATGAATTTGGTCTACTTCTTGATCTACAATCTCTAGCAAAATGACCTTCCTTCTGGCAATTATAATACCTTTTCACCTTTGACTTACCCACAGGGATCTGGGGCTTCTTTGTTTCCCTGTGCTTGATGATGTTTTGCTCATGCCCAACAGCGGAGTTCCTTAATGCAGTTACTGAGTGTCACGATCCGGGTATCTGGACGCCATTTCTTACCCATCAGATGCCTCCTAAGGCTGGCTCAGCGCTCAAGGACCGGATCCCATCTGTTATCCTAATGTTCACATTCCTGCATCCTCTCCTGTCTCTCTGAGACGCTGTCACAGTAACGCCTTATTACATCTGGCATGGCGTCTCCCGCGGCCTCCGCCGCCGTCCCTGAGCTTCTGCATGCAGAGTGTCAGAGTGGCGATTACGTCAGCCGCGGCCTCCGCTGTGTCCGCGTGGTTGGATGTGCACTTGTCAGCCTGGCGTCTCCTGTCTCCAGTGGCCGGCGCCGCCATTACTGTTTTCATTACCACATGGATTACAAACCAAACTTCCCTCCAAGTGTCTGCATGGGCGCAGCCATCTTGGATTCTGTCAGCTGATCATTTCCTCCAATCTGTTGTCAGTATTTTTAATCTGCATAATTGCCAAGCCAATCCCTTCCTTGCTGCAGGTATAAATACACTGTGCCTGAGCAAGGAAGGCGTCAGTGCTTTGGTTGTCAAACCTAGTTCCTGTTTGTCTCTCTCCTGTGATTGTCTTCCAGGTTCCAGCTCCTGTCTCAAGACTTCCACCATAGAGACCCGCACCAGCATTCCACCTGCGGTGTAGCCTGACTCTCCAATCCATTGTGGATTCATCTGTTTCCAGCTACAACATTACCTGCTTCCAGCTCAGCTTCCAGCAGAGTACAGCTTCCCTTAAAGGGCCGGTGTCCTTTCTACACTTTACCACTCTCCACCGGTATTATTATTTCTCCGCTCTCAAGTTCTACATTTCAGTTCATATTTCATCGCTCCCAAGTTCATTTATTATTTAACTGGTTCCAGCCAGTATCCACTCCGTGCTAACAACAGTCTGGTTCCAGCCAGTATCCACAGCAGCTGTTTTATCTTCAGCAACCCAGCTTTTCCTGGAACACCAGCTGGCACAATCCTGGGTTATCTCCATTGCTACAGTCGGGCCTGGTAAGGACTTTCCATCTAGAAGATCATAAGAACTATCTCACACTACCAGTGCCCTGTGGCTCCTGCCATCCTGTAGTACCCAGGAACTGTATTTATTCTTTGCTGACTTTTACGTTTTCTTTTACTGCTGCTGTGATGCGGAGTTGTCATAATAAACATCATTGACTTTTATCCAAGTTGTCGTGGTCACGCCTTCGGGCAGTTATTATCCATGTTACTTACATGTCCAGGGGTCTGATACAACCTCCCAGGTTCCGGTACATCTCAGCCCCTACAACTGAGGCTGCCTCCCGTCAGCTCAGGCCCTCAGTTGTGACAGTAAGCACTGACCTAATGAATCCAGCCGGAGACCAGGATCAAGCGGCCAGGCCGATGCAAGAACTGGCAGCCCGACTAGAACATCAGGAGGCTGCACAGGGCCACATCACCCGCTGTCTCCAGGATCTCTCTACTCGGCTGGATGGGATTTAGACAACTCTCCGTGGATCAGGCGCGTCTGGTGCGTCAACCACAGTGACTCCAGCTATAACCCCACCCACCTTACCCATTTCTGCTCCACGTCTTCATCTTCCAACGCCAGCAAAATTTGACGGATCTCCAAGATTCTGCAGGGGATTTCTCAACCAGTGTGAGATTCAGTTTGAGCTACAACCTGGCAATTTTCCCAGTGACCGTACAAAAATTGCCTACATTATTTCTCTTCTCAGTGGCTCAGCCCTTGATTGGGCATCACCGTTATGGGAGAGGTCCGACACCCTGCTATCTTCCTACACTGCCTTCGTGTCAACATTCAGGCGCATCTTCGACGAGCCAGGCCGGGTAACCTCAGCTTCATCCGAGATTCTCCGTTTACGCCAGGGGTCACGTACTGTAGGACAATATCTGATACAGTTCCAGATCCTGGCATCCGAACTGGCATGGAACGACAAGGCCCTGTATGCTGCATTCTGGCATGGCTTATCTGAGCGTATTAAAGATGAGTTAGCTACCAGAGACTTACCTTCTAAGTTAGATGAGCTAATCTCACTCTGCACGAAAGTGGATTTACGTTTCAGAGAGAGAGCAACTGAGCGTGGAAGATCATCTGCTCCAAAATCTTCTGCTCCTCCTCCTCGTCAACTGTCACCATCTAAAGATGAGCCCATGCAACTTGGCCGTTCCCGTTTAACTCCTGCTGAGCGCCGAAGACGTCTCTCCGAGTTTCTCTGTCTCTATTGTGCAGCTCCGTCTCACACCATTAATGCCTGTCCCAAACGTCCGGGAAACTCCAAATCCTAGCTCGCCAAGGAGAGGGCCGGCTAGGAGTAATGATCTCCTCTCCATCTCCTCAAGATTGTAATCTCCCAGTCTCGCTTCAAGTTGCTTAACGTTATCGGAACGTCATTGCCCTCCTTGATTCCAGAGCAGCTGGGAACTTTATTACCGAAGCCTATGTTAAACGGTGGTCCCTACCCACCGAGAGACTTCCTTCGTCCATTTCTTTAACTGCCGTGGATGGCAGCAAAATTTTTGATGCAGTTATTTCTTTAAGGACTCTACCAGTTCGTCTGAGAGTGGGAGTTCTTCATTCCGAACTTATTTCTTTTTTAGTGCTTCCAAGAGCCACACATCCTGTGGTCCTGGGCCTTCCATGGCTCCGTCTTCACAATCCTACAATTGATTGGACGACTACGCAAATCCTGGCATGGGGTTCCTCCTGTGCTGAGACATGTTTGTTTAAAGTATTGCCTGTCTGTTCTTCCTCCCCCAGGTCGTCTGATGTTCCACCTCCTCCATATCAAGATTTCACGGATGTGTTCAGTAAAGCTTCTGCTGATATCCTTCCTCCTCATAGAGAATGGGACTGTCCGATTGATCTCGTTCCAGGGAAGGTTCCACCTCGAGGCTGAACTTATCCGTTGTCTCTGCCTGAGACGCATTCTATGGAGGAATATATTAAAGAGAACCTAGCAAAGGGGTTCATTCGACCTTCTTCTTCTCCAGCCGGCGCAGGCTTCTTTTTTGTAAAAAAGAAAGATGGTGGTCTGCGGCCGTGCATCGACTACAGAGGTTTGAACGACATTACCATCAAGAACCGTTATCCTTTACCCCTGATTACTGAGCTCTTTGACAGAGTTAGCGGAGCTACCATCTTTACAAAGCTGGACTTGCGAGGTGCATACAATCTCATCCGGATCCGTGAGGGTGACGAGTGGAAGACCGCCTTTAACACCCGTGACGGACATTATGAGTACCTCGTCATGCCCTTCGGATTGAGCAATGCTCCAGCTGTCTTCCAGCATTTTGTCAATGAGATCTTCAGAGACATTCTATACCGTCATGTCGTGGTCTATCTAGACGATATCCTCATTTTTGCCAACGATTTAGAGGAACATCGTTTTTGGGTTAAAGAGGTTCTGTCCCGTCTCCGTGTCAATCATCTCTATTGCAAATTAGAAAAATGCGTCTTTGAAGTCAAGTCCATTCCGTTTCTAGGGTACATTGTGTCCGGTTCCGGACTAGAGATGGATCCTGAGAAACTACAAGCAATCCAAAATTGGCCGGTACCCTTAACCCTCAAAGGGGTCCAGAGGTTCTTAGGGTTCGCCAACTATTACCGAAAGTTTATACGAGACTTTTCCACCATTGTGGCGCCTATTACTGCTTTCACTAAGAAGGGTGCTAACCCGTCCAAGTGGTCTGAAGAAGCCATGCAAGCATTTCATCTTTTAAAACAAAGGTTCATCTCTGCGCCTGTTCTGAAACAGCCTGACATCGACTCTCCTTTCATCTTAGAGGTGGATGCCTCCTCCGTTGGAGTAGGAGCGGTGTTATCTCAGAGGGCTAAAGATGGCCATTTACACCCTTGCAGTTTCTTCTCCCGGAAGTTCTCCCCAGCTGAGCGCAACTATGCCATTGGCGACCAGGAGTTGCTAGCCATCAAGCTCGCTCTAGAAGAGTGGAGGTATCTGTTGGAGGGAGCTTCTCATTCAATCACCATACTTACAGACCACAAGAACCTTTTATACCTGAAGGGCGCACAATGTCTCAACCCTCGTCAGGCCAGATGGGCACTTTTCTTTTCCAGGTTCGACTTTAAACTCCAGTTCTGTCCGGGCTCTCAGAATCGCAAGGCCGATGCCCTTTCCCGCTCATGGGAGCAAGAAAATGAGTCAGAGTCTTCAGACAAGCATCTAATTATAAATCCGTTGGCATTCTCCACGGTAGGGATGGACTCTACGCCCCCATCAGGGAAAAGTTTTGTGAAGCCGATGCTAAGGAAGAAGCTCATGCATTGGGCCCATGCTTCCCGTTTTGCCGGACATACAGGTATCCAAAAAACCCTGGAGTTTATCTCTAGGTCCTATTGGTGGCCAACTCTGAAAAAGGACGTCTTGGAGTTTATTGCATCTTGCCCAAAGTGTGCCCAACATAAAGTATCCCGCCAGTCGCCTGCGGGGCAACTGGTTCCACTATCCGTTCCCCGTCGACCATGGACCCACTTGTCGATGGATTTCATTACAGACTTACCCATGTGCAACAAGTTCAATACCATCTGGGTGGTAGTTGACCGGTTCACCAAGATGGCACACTTCATTCCTCTCACCGGTCTTCCGTCAGCTTCCAAGTTAGCTCAAGTATTCATACAAGAGATCTTCCGACTCCACGGTCTTCCTGAAGAAATTATATCAGATCGAGGAGTTCAATTCACAGCCAAATTCTGGCGAAGTTTATGTCAAGTCCTCCAAGTCAAGCTAAAGTTTTCCACGGCTTACCATCCTCAGACCAATGGTCAAACCGAGAGGGTGAATCAGGACTTGGAGGCCTTCCTCCGCATCTATGTGTCCTCCTCTCAAGATGACTGGGTTCAATTACTTCCCTGGGCCGAGTTCTGTCATAACAACCAGTATCATTCTTCATCTGCTTCAACACCATTCTTCACTAACTTTGGATTCCATCCTAAAGTCCCTGAGTTCCAACCGCTTCCAGCAACTTCTGTTCCCGCAGTGGATATCACCTTGCATCAGTTTGCCAATATCTGGAAGAGCGTACGATCAGCTCTGCTCAAGGCATCGTTCAGGTACAAGAAGTTTGCGGATAAGAAGCGTCGAGCAGTTCCTGCTCTCAAGGTGGGTGATCGGGTATGGTTATCCACGAAGAATTTGAGGTTAAGAGTTCCCAGTATGAAGTTTGCACCTCGCTATATCGGTCCTTTCAAGATTGAACAAGTCATCAATCCTGTTGCTTACAGACTCCAGTTGCCTCCCTTCTTAAAAATACCCAGGACATTCCATGTTTCCCTGTTGAAACCGCTGATCTTGAATCGGTTTAATTCCTCACTTCCTCCAACTCCGAAAGTCCAAACTCAACGAGGCGTTGAGTATGAAGTGGCCAAGATCCTGGACTCACGTCACCGTTACGGTCAACTACAATATCTTATTGACTGGAAGGGTTATGGTCCTGAGGAACGTTCATGGACCAATGCTTCTGATGTCCATGCTCCTGCCTTGGTCCGGAGATTCCATTCCAAGTTTCCTCAAAAGCCAAAGAAGTGTCCTGGGGCCACTCCTAAAGGGGGGGGGGGGGGTGCTGTCACGATCCGGGTATCTGGACGCCATTTCTTACCCATCAGATGCCTCCTAAGGCTGGCTCAGCGCTCCAGGACCGGATCCCATCTGTTATCCTAATGTTCACATTCCTGCATCCTCTCCTGTCTCTCTGAGACGCTGTCACAGTAACGCCTTATTACATCTGGCATGGCGTCTCCCGCGGCCTCCGCCGCCGTCCCTGAGCTTCTGCATGCAGAGTGTCAGAGTGGCGGTTACGTCAGCCGCGGCCTCCGCTGTGTCCGTGTGGTTGGATGTGCACTTGTCAGCCTGGCGTCTCCTGTCTCCAGTGGCCGACGCCACCATTACTGTTTTCATTACCACATGGATTACAAACCAAACTTCCCTCCAAGTGTCTGCATGGGCGCAGCCATCTTGGATTCTGTCAGCTGATCATTTCCTCCAATCTGTTGTCAGTATTTTTAATCTGCATAATTGCCAAGCCAATCCCTTCCTTGCTGCAGGTATAAATACACTGTGCCTGAGCAAGGAAGGCGTCAGTGCTTTGGTTGTCAAACCTAGTTCCTGTTTGTCTCTCTCCTGTGATTGTCTTCCAGGTTCCAGCTCCTGTCTCAAGACTTCCACCATAGAGACCCGCACCAGCATTCCACCTGCGGTGTAGCCTGACTCTCCAATCCATTGTGGATTCATCTGTTTCCAGCTACAACATTACCTGCTTCCAGCTCAGCTTCCAGCAGAGTACAGCTTCCCTTAAAGGGCCGGTGTCCTTTCTACACTTTACCACTCTCCACCGGTATTATTATTTCTCCGCTCTCAAGTTCTACATTTCAGTTCATATTTCATCGCTCCCAAGTTCATTTATTATTTAACTGGTTCCAGCCAGTATCCACTCCGTGCTAACAACAGTCTGGTTCCAGCCAGTATCCACAGCAGCTGTTTTATCTTCAGCAACCCAGCTTTTCCTGGAACACCAGCTGGCACAATCCTGGGTTATCTCCATTGCTACAGTCGGGCCTGGTAAGGACTTTCCATCTAGAAGATCATAAGAACTATCTCACACTACCAGTACCCTGTGGCTCCTGCCATCCTGTAGTACCCAGGAACTGTATTTATTCTTTGCTGACTTTTACGTTTTCTTTTACTGCTGCTGTGTTGCGGAGTTGTCATAATAAACATCATTGACTTTTATCCAAGTTGTCGTGGTCACGCCTTCGGGCAGTTATTATCCATGTTACTTACATGTCCAGGGGTCTGATACAACCTCCCAGGTTCCGGTACATCTCAGCCCCTACAACTGAGGCTGCCTCCCGTCAGCTCAGGCCCTCAGTTGTGACACTGAGTTATTTCTCCAGTTAGGTAGAGAGGCTTGTATACTCGTTCTTAATACTTCCTTTAAACCATTTATTAACACCTAAACTGCTACTTTCTTGTAGTGTACATTTGTTTTAATATATTGTGTTCACCCTGACAGGATTTTGTTCCATTATGCTATTGGGTGTTGGTCTTACAATATGGGGTACATTTGTTTGTGCGGGATATATAACACCGTACGTACCTGTGGACACGACCTCACCTGACCCTCCGTTAGGGGGTTTGATTACTGCCTTTACCGATTTGGTCGCGTCCACCTGGATGTCTTGTGTGATGGCTGCTGGAAAAGGTGCCGACATTGTGCTGGGCTCACTTTCTTGCTTGTAGTCCTGAGGGAAGTTTGACATGGGGTGCGACTTGCACAGGTTAACATTTGTAATTTTTTTTTACACTTTCATTTTTATAAACATTATTACATTTGTTACTTTCATTCTTAATATAGTTACTAAGTGCATTTTTATCGTACAACATTGTGTAAGCTTCTCTGCAACCATAATCCTCTCCATTGCCATGTCTCTCCTCCCAAGATGAGAGTTTGATATGTAAGTTAAATTTCTTTGTATTTCACCTTCTGTTGCCACAATTGTAAATAGTCATAATGTTTGATCCGTCTCTTTGCTGATTTAATGAGACATATCCTTCTCCTTAGATTTTGTAACACATCTGGGCTAAAACTACTTACTCGGGGAAACTTTTCTCCGTCATGCACAGTCATTCTTTCCCATTCATCACATAAAACCTCTGTGTGTGAACCGTATTTTTCACACATTACATACCTTGCCGACCCGATTGGCCGGTTTACTGAAACAACCCGAACCGAGGTTGATCGTCCCCTACCCGAACAACTGGCCCCCATACCTGCAGGTGTTGCTTTCACTACCTCTGACCTTCAAATCAGGGTCTTCAGCGAACCCTTACAAAACCAAGATGTCCGGTGTAGGCCGACGGTGGCAGTTTACCGAGTACTCCACTCACTCGCCCACGCCGACCAATACGCCCACACACTGCCTTAGCGCTGGCGTACTCGACCCAGGGCCCCTGCGACCTGAACCGCTATTTACTGGAACATGCGAGTGTGATCCGAAGAGCACTTAACTCTTTCCAGTAACTGTTGGTTGTTAGATAGTCCCTGAGTGACCAGCGAACCTCCCTTAAAATAAAAAAAATTACACAAATCACGTCAGAATGTACAAATAGCGTTTATGACCCCTTTCGTACGCAAATGGTACTGGGTCAGGTTACTAACTAATGCACACAATTACGTGCGGTACAATCGTTCTGCACATAAGCAACTAATCTTATGTGCGGAGCGACCAGTGGAATCGAAAATTGCGGCTGCGAATTCCTTCAGCCTGAGCTTCAATGGCCTATATGGGTTCCGCACCAACCCTTCCTGGTGTTGTGCTACTTTTCTCTATAGCGGACTTCTTAGTCTGCTGTACCTAGACCTCCTGGTCTGTTCCGGACCTCCTGGTCTGTGCTACAGTGGACCTCCTGGTCTGCTATACTCTAATGCTCAAATTTATGTTTAACAAGGGATGCCTCCCCAGCCACCATGCACGTCACTTACATGTATGTACCTCACGAGAACTCGACTTTCCTTTGGTTCAACCTCAAAAAATTGTAGAAAATTATATATATACACACACTCACCACATGTACACTTTAATTGTTATTTCTGCGCAGAAATTCCTTTCATTCAGTAATAGTCTAGACCAGATGAGTCACAAATTGGAGAAGGATCTATTAGCTTAAAATTTTGGACACTAAAATTGACTTGCGCTATTTATCACGTTGCTTCCTTTTCACCTATTTAAAATAATACTATTGTGTGATTTGTATTATGTGGGCGTACCCAGACGCTCCGTTGCATCGGCCCTCGCGTCGCGTACGCTCTGTCCTTGTAAGGACACGTGTACACAGACCAAGTACGTTCACAGTAACACACTACACGTTTATCAATGTGAATGATCTTTAACTGTAATCATTCACTATACACCACCCAAATCTCCCTTGTATTCTTAGGCGAGACTGTGTGCGTGCTTTTTTACAATTATTCCCTTAAATAATACTTTTTATCTTTTTAACTACCAATAGCAACAAATCTTTCTTAGCACGTTATCAATGCAAATGGCAAACAGGAAGGTGAGATGTGAAAATTACACAAATGAACTTGCAATTCTAAATTTAATCTAATAACATACATTTATGTAAGCACACGCATATAGATATTACATATAAGTACCAATCACTATTACTTATGATTGACTATGATATAGATTAAATAAATGCATAAAAAAAAAACTCATTAAATGATGATTTATTTTTGACAATGAATGGCTGATTATTTCCTGAGTCAACTGAAAATCAGCGGCTTAGAAAAAAAAAATTGACCTTCCCAAAATGGCCGCTGCTCCTCCCCCTTCCACATCCATGAGGGCCACACAAAATGGTGGACAGACCATGCTGCTTCTTGTCACAAAGAAAGTCATCATTCAAACTCCTAAAGTTATCACGCTATGCAGAGCGATTAAAAATAATTTTAAACCTATTTAAACAGACAAACCATCCAATCTGCGTGTGTAGTTGGCACCAAATAGAAATAAAAACCAGATTTACAAAGACAATAACGTACTGTTCTTACCTTCCAGTTCCCGAATTCCCTCAGCACTCCTTACTAAGTGAAGCAGGCGCTTATCTGGTCAGCACTGCGAGGGATAGCACCTTCCCGCCTTTTGCTGATCGATAATGTCTGCTAAAGTTACCTAGTGCAGATATGTGAAGACCGGAGGAGCCCTCACTTGACAATGTCTATAATATTTATCCTATTTAAAACACTTTAAAGGGTTAAGAGACACAGTACGCAATTGGCGCAAAAGGTACCACAAGGGTACGCCCTTAACTATACCTTAAGGAATGTACTTATACTGTAAACATTTGTGCAGTGATAATGTGTAGATGTAATGCAGTGTAACCTTGTTAGCTTAAAAGCTGTATGAGCGACTATGACGCTCAGAGAACCTTTGTGCAATATAATAATCAATCAAATACCGGTCTTAGGATCTAACACCTTAAATGAACGTTCTATTGCAAAAGAATAAACAAATACAAGTTATACACTACCAAAATAACATAGAATACCTAACCGAATTTCTACACATAAAATACAATAAAAGACACAAGTACTTTTAAGGGGAAGGAGAGAGAGAGAGAGAGAGAGAGAGAGAGAGAGAGAGTGGCTTACAATAACAATAAAGGCAATATGGTTGCAGAGAAACCCACACATGTGAGAAACAATCGCTGCGCAGTTAGTCAATGCTGAGAATCTTTGTGGAGAGAATACTTGAGCTTACCCATACTGGCTGTCCCTATATACACAACACCCAGCAACAACACAATGATACCGCATGGGACAGAAGCTAGACTCCATTTTGGGAAAACTCCCATGATTCCAAAGGGGGGAGGAGAAAACACCCAGCAGCAGCCATCTTCTACAAACCAACTAATTATATTCCACATTCCAATCCAACTAATTATATTCCACATTCCAATCCAACTTCCTAGAACCATCTTATTCAATTTCACATTCCAAACAAACTCAGTATCTCAATAACCAGAGCATATGGTATGCTGGCTATGCTATATGAATCATCACAAGACCAGATCACAATGTAACCACACATCCCAGCATGCCATTGCTACAAAACCCATATTCACAAGTAACTGCATGGCGGTATTCATGATTGACAAGATATATTATAACAAACCAGCACAATCTATTTTAAATCACCATAGGCAAACAAATACCACAAATGCTATGCTACAGGTTGTCTAATGTCCCAGCTACCATCACAGATTCCCAAACAAGTTACAATATCCTAATTAAACCAGCACCATTGACCTTAAAGCCATCTGTCTATATTTCCTTATCTAGCCATGTGAATTCAATACTTAGCCTTTCGCTTGGAGGTCAGTCCTGGGGATGAACCAGCCATGCTGCTGGGTGCTAGCTTAGTTCTGAGTGTAGCTACAGTACATCTGTCCTCTGAGATCACAAGCAACTGAACCCTGATCTCTTCTCTAGCCAGGAACTACTTTCCTGTTTTACTAGTTCCTGGGGGAGGGGTCTCTCTTGCACGATTCAGTTACTATTCTCTTATGTATATGCTGATCAGGTTCAGCCCTGAAAACTGCCAAAAGGGTTGGCTTGAGTTCCCTGTTCATTGTATCATTTATTGTTCTAACAAAGTGATTTTTAGCTTTTATACATATAATCATATCTATCCGCTGCAATGTCCCATAACTTCACAAGAAGTATCAAATTAATCTACACACCAATCTGCTTGTTTCAATAGTAAACATGACGGGTTTATCTGGTTCGGTTCAAATAATACACATTCATGACATTAATTCATTAGCTAATTTTAAATCTCCATGATGTCTGGTGCTTGATATTATTATAATTATGTACTGTATGAAATAAGTGTCGAATCCATCTCTGTGCCATGTCCGTGTAAATGCGTGTGTTACCATATATTGCTGTGCTCGCTGCGCATATTTGCAAGTATAGCGACTTAAATGTGTGCAGTTTGTATGTTCTCTCTATGTAATATTTTTGACTTTGACACTGCAAAGAAAATTGTGCAGGATTTTGTGTGCAGGTATGGTATCCCTAGAATCATTGAAAGTGATAGGGGTACCCATTTTACAGGTGAAGTTTTTCAAGCAATGTGTAAGTTAATGGGAATTAATAGTAAGCTGCATACTCCGTACCGCCCCCAGGCGAGTGCGAAAGTGGAAAGAGTAAACAGCACTATTAAAAACAAATTAAGCAAGGTAATGGCTGAAACAGGATTGTTGTGGCCCGAAGCTTTGCCAATCGTATTATACAGCATCAGAACCACTCCCAGGTCCCCTCTTAATCTGTCTCCTTTTGAGATTCTGTTTGGTCGACAACCCCATGTTATGATTAACCCCCAGGATGATTTGAAGTGTAACAATGAAGTAACCGTAAAGTATTTAGTTAAGATGAGTAAGCAATTGAGGAATCAGAATGATAATCTAAAGTTGGTGATTCCTGATCTGCCAGACAGTAATTGTCATGACATTGAACCTGGGGATTATGTAATGATACAGAATTTTCTATGCTCAGGTTGCCTTATTGACAGATGGGAAGGACCATATCAAGTCTTATTAACCAGCACAACAGCATTGATGGTTGCCGAGAGGGAGACTTGGGTCCATTCGTCTCATTGTAAGAAGGTTGCTGGTCCAGAGAGGTCCCGCGACAAAGAACAGACGGTAGAGGAAATTGTATCGTTAGAGTGTCTGTTTCAGGAAGGTTGAGACGGCACCTGAGCACTGAGAATAATAAGATCGGAGGCGGTTGTCGAGCTAGATTTCTTTTTCCCTTTTATTGTTTTTTCCACTTCCCATCTCCCTCATTTTCTACCTCCCCCCCTTCTCATTCTTCTCCTTTTCCTCCTATAAGATGGACTTGCCCCAAGAGACTGTGATCCGGATTTTCCTGTTGACCCTGTTGTTGACCAGAGCAGTCTGTTTCGGTGAGAGTACCATGGAGGTCGAGAAAGGATCTGGGATGGGTTCTGATGACCAGGATGGAGGCGTAGATTTCCAAGAGCAACACAATAACCGAGTAAAGGCGAGTATCAGAAAACGATCTGGTAGCATTGACAATAGAAGGAATTGTGAAGGATTGTTAGCTGAAGAGAACTGCATCTGTAGGCATTGTGACAGCATAGTCGAGGATGGGTGCATCAAGAAATGTCAGTCCAGTTTTAATATCCACATGGACCGGCATCCATTGAGTGACTATCACTCCTTAGTGGG
Organism: Pseudophryne corroboree; assembly: GCF_028390025.1. Lineage (NCBI taxonomy): Eukaryota > Metazoa > Chordata > Amphibia > Anura > Myobatrachidae > Pseudophryne > Pseudophryne corroboree. The sequence continues at coordinate 130,373,605 of NC_086446.1, forward strand.
TAAAGTGTTAAACCAGACAGACTGTTGGGTATGCTCTCAAGTACCTCAAGGTCATAGCAAATCAGGACTAGTACCACTCCCTTTAACTGTAGGAGAGGTACTTGAGTTAAGTGGTGGGAGGCCGGTGGACAAGAGGTTTAATATCTCTAGTCCTCCTAGTTTGAAGCTCCACCAATATCATGTGGATAGGTCCTTAGTATGCTTTAACATTTCCAATCCCCGAAAGCCGGGACATTGGGAAGTGTCATGGAGTAATCAAACCATGACATTTTCACATAGAGCCGATAGAATGCCCATAGCTTCAGAGCTTATACGCCAGATAGCCGACAGTGGAAAATTTTTCCGGTATAGGTACACTCTAGGAAGTAGGACCATGCGAGTTGGAGAAGTATCACCAGGATACTGTGCACATATCATACAATCGGATACGTGTACTAGACAGATGGGAGAATTAGGGTTAGGAGATTTCACATGGAAAGTTTGTAACATGGTAATGTCATACTCCGTCCCATATGTTCTCCCCGATGATGCATATTTCATATGCGGGATAAAGGCGTATAAGTGGCTTGCCCCAAACTCAGAGGGATTGTGTTACATTGGAAAGGTACTGCTTGAAGTAATGACTGTATCCCATAACAAAATGAAAGATATTCACCGCGGTGCCCAAGCTCCTTATACTCACACTCATTACGAACACGTCGTTAAAAGGCACCTGATAGAGAGGACAGAGCATCCGGCCTCTGACCTGATCCATGAATCCACCAGGATTCAATTCCTACTCGCGTTAGATATCACTCGTACCGCCAGAGGAGTGATAAATTATAGGTTTATACCTGCGCTAGCAAACTTGTTAGACAATATCACCGAAATGTATGACGACACGTTCAGGTATACTGGGAGAGAGTTACAAGCCTACAAAACATAGCTGGTTCAGCATAGGATGATTCTCAATTACCTCACAGCAGTGATAGGCGGGTATTGTGTTACCCTAGCAACTCAGTATGGTGTAAAGTGCTGCACGTATATTACAAACAGCACTGAGGACCCGGCCGAGGTCATAGACCAAAAGATGGATGACATTTTGCAATTGAAGTGGGAGTTTCGAAGGAGGCACAATCTCACTCTCGCTGCTGTGGGTAATGAGCTGACCGGCTGGGTGTCATGGTTGAACCCACGAAATTGGTTCTCTGGTTTAGGAGAATGGGCCCAAGGCATTATAATGGATGTAGGGAAATTTCTCTTGTGTATTCTGGGAGTCGTCATATTGGTTGGTCTGGTATTTAGATGCGTTCGGACTTAACGAAGTGTAAACGTAGTACCAGAGTGATGAGTCTGAGGAGCGAAGACACTGTAATACCAATTGGTTTGATTTATGACCCAACGATAGAGACAATGTTGTGATGAAAATGTGAATCCACGGTCCGTTTCTTTCACCCGTTTCTCCTTTGTTTTCCTCCAAGGTACAAGGACATCCACTTGGAAGAAGAATTTGACAACCTCTTTTATACAGACCATTGATGAATTGTGTCATAGACACCCAATACTTTTAGTGACTTTAACTATCTACTGGAAACCCAATACTTTAGAGACTGTAATTTTATGGACACTGGAAAAGCTTTTTTTCACCACTTACAGCAAAAGCACCGTGAGACATCAGACAACATGTACATCAGACAAGACATCAGACAAGACCCCAATCGGCGACTGTCTATTAAATCTCACATAGTTATATGACTGCATTTATAACGTCTGTTTCTTATCTTCATCTCTACAACCTCCAGGTAGTATCCCACATAGTCGACAGGTGATATTCACATACTAGCATCCACATACTCTACCCCTTCATGTATCATCAACTAATGTGCACCCCATTTGTTGCAACCAAAAGCCGAAAAGAGCTCGGTAGAGTTTGACAGCCCATCCACAGACCCTTAATACGGGATAAGAAGGATTCAAATGTATACTTCGCAATACCTCGAAGCTTGATTTAGAACACGTATGGCACGATGATACATGACCCCTCAGACATGGATTCATACACACATGCTTTACTATCTCACTAGGTCATATCTTTCCCACCTTCTCCTCTCCTCCCTTTACCCAATCATAAAAAGGTATTTACATGATGACATATATTTTTCTGTTTGAATTGTTTAGGAAGTGGCAGTTATTGATGACTGCCAAAGGGTGGACTGTCAAAGTCGAAAAATATCATGCTTCACATTGCCATATATTAACCCCATGCACATGCCCGCTGCTCGTGCATATAGTCTGCTGTACGTGCACATGTCCGCAAATTGCGTACGCTCGCTCCGGCGAGTACGCGCGGTATATGCGTATTTACAGTAGAGTTTATGAGCTTGTAGCGGGCGACTCGTTTATAGTATATTTAACCCACATAGCGTGTTTTGTAGGTAATATTCCCTTTAATAATATCTGTAAGTATGTTTAGTGTAACTGGTTCATGGACAAAGGAATTCCTCTTTGCATGATACGAAGGGTCAGACAGGGTCTGAGCGGTGGTGTTTAGTACCTAACTGAAGAGTATTTTATTAGAAACAATCCGGTGCTGGTTAGGTAGAGATTAATCGCTCCTGCTTATAGTTATGTCTATGAGTAGTTTATGGACATTTACTGTATTTGCGGTTCATTATCCATGCGGCGGGAATTCTGAGAATACCTCCCATCTGAGCAGTTTGAAATAGTCACCTGTTCAAACCAACCTATGACCTTTTGTTATAATGCGAAGACAGGTTCCTGTGTCCAATGAACAATAAGATTGTAGGACCATTGTATTGTTACTGTATGTTGTGTATATAAGGCAGCCAGCCTGGGCCAGCACACTCACTTCTCTCCACAAGGTTTTCATCATTGATTAACTGAGAGCTGGATTTCCAGGACTGCGCTTGCGATCATTCCCACGTGTGTAAGTTTCTCTGTGACCATCTTGTCCTCCTTCTGTGTTTGCCATTTACTCTCTCTCTCTCACTGTTATTGTTTATGATTATGCCGCTATTGTATATTCATGTCTAGCTATTCTGTTTAGGTATTAATGTTAGGTCTGTAGTTTATAAGCTGTTAACTGTATTTTCCTTTTACATACTTATTATCGTCAGTAAAGGTTTTGGAACCTTAGCAAGGAGTCTGTGTTTCATTAGTTAGTACAGAGGGTATTCTGAGCGTCTTAATCGCTCCAACAGCTTTTATACTACTAAGGTCAATAAGCGTTATATCATTAAACGTGTTACAGTACTAGGGTTTACAGTGTAAGCATATTCTGTGTTTAAAGTTTATAAAAGTACTGTCTGTGTGTGCGCTCGCTGTGTGTATTCCGTACACCCAGCGCAGCGTGTGTACGTAACTTGCGTACCACGTGTGAGGTCTTCATACGCAGATAGCGTACGGAGTGCGTAGCACGTGCACGTGGTTTAGCGGCCATTACGGCTACACAGTGTTAGGAAATAGCTTGTGTTATAAGATAAATAATTAGCTTTATCAATACATATAGATTCCTTTGTCAGGAACAGCAGGGTCCTCAGTGATGTTAATATGTCCTTAATATCCACAATCATGTACTGAATGCTCCTTGCCAATATTGGATCTAATCAGGAAACATTATGGTCGACATAGGAATCAGTATCAGTGTCGGTATCAGTGTGTAGTAACTGGGCAAAATAACATTTTTGCGACCCCGCGGGGCCTGAGGGAAAAGAAACATAGCCATGAACATCACATCTATTCTCTACGTCTGTGTCTGGGACACAGATTTATCCAACCTCACTCTGATATTACTGAAATATTTACCCAGTCAGTTATTGGTGGTGCCAACAGGGCCACCATCATATGTCTGCATTCCTAATATAGTTTCCTCTTGGGAAAAACATTCAGCCACCGACATGTTGACACACATGTAACAAGTACCCACAGACACACCGGCTTATGGGACAGACCTATAGTAAATCTGTCAGAGGGACACAGAGGATTTTTCAGCTCACAACCCAGCGTCAAAAGTACACAGTCTGGGAAATAATAAACTCTATAGTGATAGACTTGTAATGCTCTAAAGATGTTCTGGTGAGGTGAGGAAGAAGCCCCGCCGCTGTAATGGCACGCTTCTGTCCCGCTCAGAAACAAATAATTAATTACGCTGGTGGGGTAAGGACAGTGCTCAGGCACTAATGTCCACTTTTTCCAGCCTTTTGTGAGGAATTTATGCTGCCCAGGGTGCCCCCCCCCCCCCCCCGTGCCCTGCACCCTGCAGTGCCTGTGTTTGTGTGGGAGCATGGCACGCAGCATTCCGCTCGCTGCGTTGTACCTCAGAATGCCGTCACTGGAGAAGAAGTCTTCTGTTCTTCTGCTACTCACCTGTCTTCTGGCTCTGTAAGGGGGTGACGGCAGGCTACGGGAGTGTGCATCTAGGCGTACCCAGCGATCAGCACCCTCCGGAGCTAATGGTGTCCTGTCAGCCAGAAGCAGAGCCATTGAACTCACTAGAAGTTGGTCATACTTCTCTCCCCTAAGTCCCACGAAGCAGGGAGACTGTTGCCAGCAGCCTCCCTGAAAATAAAAAAAACTAACATAAGTCTTTTCTAATGATGAGCGGGTTCGGTTTCTCGGAAACCGAACCCCCCCGAACTTCACCCTTTTTACACGGGTCCGAGGCAGGTTCGTACCTTACCACCTTGCTTGGCTAACCCGAGCGCGCCCGAACGTCATCATCCCGCTGTCGGATTCTCGCGAGATTCGGATTCTATATAAGCAGCCGCGCGTCACCGCCATTTTCACTTGTGCATTGGAAATGTTAGGGAGAGGACGTGGCTGGCATCCTCTCCGTGTATTGTTGATGCAAATATTTGTGCTTGCTTATATCATTGTGGGGACTGGGGAGCAGCTTTATATTAATATAGGAGGAGTACAGTGCAGAGTTTTGCTGATCAGTGACCACCAGTTTTATCCGTTCTCTGCCTGAAAAAAACGCTCTTTATCTGTGCTCAGTGTGCTGCATATAATTATCTGTGCTCACACTGCTTAATTGTGGGGACTGGGGAGCAGCTGTATTATATAGCAGATGTACAGTGCAGAGTTGTGCTGACAGTGACCACCAGTATACGTTGTCTGCCTGAAAAACACTCCATATCTGTGCTCAGTGTGCTGCTTTATTGTGGGGACTGGGGACCACCAGTATTAATGTTATATAGGAGGAGTACAGTGCAGAGTTTTACTGACCAATGACCACCAGTATATAATATATAGCATTACGGTACAGTAGGCCACTGCTGTACCTACCTCTGTGTCGTCAAGTATACTATCCATCTAGCTTCTATACCTGTGGTGCATTTCAGATGTGCAGTTTGCTGACTCAGTGACCACCAGTATATATAGCAGTACAGTACGGAAGGCCACTGCTGTACCTACCTCTGTGTCATCAAGTATACTATCCATCTACATTCTATACCTGTGGTGCATTTTAGTTTTGCAGTTTGCTGACACAGTGACCACCAGTATATATATATAATACGGTACGGAAGGCCACTGCTGTACCTACCTCTGTGTCGTCAAGTATACTATCCATCTACATTCTATACCTGTGGTGCATTTTAGTTTTGCAGTTTGCTGACACAGTGACCACCAGTATATATATATAGCAGTACGGTACGGAAGACCACTACTGTACCTACCTCTGTGTCGTCAAGTATACTATCCATCTACATTCTATACCTGTGGTGCATTTTAGTTTTGCAGTTTGCTGACACAGTGACCACCAGTATATATAGCAGTACGGTACGCAAGGCCACTGCTGTACCTACCTCTGTGTCGTCAAGTATGCTATCCATCTACATTCTATACCTGTGGTGCATTTTAGTTTTGCAGTTTGCTGACACAGTGACCACCAGTATATATATATAGCAGTACGGTACGGAAGGCCACTGCTGTACCTACCTCTGTGTCGTCAAGTATACTATCCATCTACATTCTATACCTGTGCTGCACTTCAGTTGTGTGCAGTATACTGTACAGATGTGTCCACATACATCTTTGCTATAACCCGCCATATATAGCACAGTCTTGCATGCCATAGACTGAGATATTTAGCCATGCCTTGTGATTTTTCTTAATTTGCTTTTTTAATATGTTACTTTATACATATTCTATTATGGCAAACAAAAACTTTAAAGTTCATTCACTCGCAACTTGTGAAAAACAGCTAAGCCGTGTTTTAAATGTTGTGCCAAATTTGAAAAAAAGCAAAGATGTAAGTGGACATATCTGTATATAGTAGTAGGCCATTGCTATTGATACTGGCATATAATTCCACACATTAAAAAATGGAGAACAAAAATGTGGAGGGTAAAATAGGGAAAGATCAAGATCCACTTCCACCTCGTGCTGAAGCTGCTGCCACTAGTCATGGCCGAGACGATGAAATGCCATCAACGTCGTCTGCCAAGGCCGATGCCCAATGTCATAGTAGAGAGCATGTAAAATCCAAAAAACAAAAGTTCAGTAAAATGACCCAAAAATCAAAATTGAAAGCGTCTGATGAGAAGCGTAAACGTGCCAATATGCCATTTACGACACAGAGTGGCAAGGAACGGCTGAGGCCTGGCCTATGTTCATGGCTAGTGGTTCAGAGTCACATGAGGATGATAGCACACATCCTCTCGCTAGAAAAATGAAAAGACTTAAGCTGGCAAAAGCACAGCAAAGAACTGTGCGTTCTTCTAAATCACAAATTCCCAAGGAGAGTCCAATTGTGTCGGTTGCGATGCCTGACCTTCCCAACACTGGACGGGAAGAGCTTGCGCCTTCCACCATTTGCACGCCCCCCTGCAAGTGCTGGAAGGAGCACCCGCAGTCCAGTTCCTGATAGTCAAATTGAAGATGTCAGTGTTGAAGTACACCAGGATGAGGATATGGGTGTTGCTGGCGCTGGGGAGGAAATTGACAAGGAGGATTCTGATGGTGAGGTGGTTTGTTTAAGTCAGGCACCCGGGGAGACACCTGTTGTCCGTGGGACGAATATGGCCATTGACATGCCTGGTCAAAATAAAAATAAAAATCAGCTCTTCGGTGTGGAATTATTTCAACACAAATGCGGACAACAGGTGTCAAGCCGTGTGTTGCCTTTGTCAAGCTGTAATAAGTAGGGGTAAGGACGTTAACCACCTCGGAACATCCTCCCTTATACGTCACCTGCAGCGCATTCATCATAAGTCAGTGACAAGTTCAAAAACTTTGGATGACAGCGGAAGCAGTCCACTGACCACTAAATCCCTTCCTCTTCTAACCAAGCTCCTGCAAACCACACCACCAACTCCCTCAGTGTCAATTTCCTCCTTAGACAGGAAAGCCAATAGTCCTGCAGGCCATGTCACTGGCAAGTCTGATGAGTCCTCTCCTGCCTGGGATTCCTCCGATGCATCCTTGAGTGTAACGCCTACTGCTGCTGGCGCTGCTGTTGTTGCTGCTGGGAGTCGATCGTCATCCCAGAGGGGAAGTCGGAAGACCACTTGTACTACTTCCAGTAAGCAATTGACTGTCCAACAGTCCTTTGCGAGGAAGATGAAATATCACAGCAGTCATCCTGCTGCAAAGCGGATAACTCAGGCCTTGTCAGCCTGGGTGGTGAGAAACGTGGTTCCGGTATCCATCATTAATTCAGAGGCAACTAGAGACTTGATTGAGGTACTGTGTCCCCGTTACCAAATACCATCTAGGTTCCATTTCTCTAGGCAGGCGATACCGAAAATGTACACAGACCTCAGAAAAAGAGTCACCAGTGTCCTAAAAAATGCAGTTGTACCCAATGTCCACTTAACCACGGACATGTGGACAAGTGGAGCAGGGCAGACTCAGGACTATATGACTGTGACAGCCCACTGGGTAGATGTATTGCCTCCCGAAGCAAGAACAGCAGTGGCGGCACCAGTAGCAGCATCTCGCAAACGTCAACTCGTTCCTAGGCAGGCTACGCTTTGTATCACCGCTTTCCATAAGAGGCACACAGCTGACAACCTCTTACAGAAACTGAGAAACATATTCGCAGAATGGCTTACCCCAATTGGACTCTCCTGGGGATTTGTGACATCGGACAACGCCACCAATATTGTGCGTGCATTACATCTGGGCAAATTCCAGCACGTCCCATGTTTTGCACATACATTGAATTTGGTGGTGCAGAATTATTTAAAAAACGACAGGGCCGTGCAAGAGATGCTGTCGGTGGCCCGAAGAATTGCGGGCCACTTTCGGCATTCAGCCACCGCGTGCCGAAGCCTGGAGCACCACCAAACATTCCTGAACCTGCCCTGCCATCATCTGAAGCAAGAGGTGTTAGCGAGGTGGAATTCAACCCACTATATGCTTCAGAGGATGGAGGAGCAGCAAAAGGCCATTCAAGCCTATATATCTACCCACAATATAGGCAAAGTATCAAGCTCAGTGGAGAATGATTTCAACGTTGTGCAAGGTTCTGCGACCCTTTGAACTTGCCACACGTGAAGTCAGTTCAGACACTACCAGCCTGAGTCAGGTCATTCCCCTCATCAGGCTTTTGCAGAAGAAGCTGGAGACCTTGAAGGAGGAGCTAAAACAGAGCGATTCCGCTAGGCATGTGGGACTTGTGGATGGAGCCCTTAATTCGCTTAACCAGGATTCACCGGTGGTCAATCTGTTGAAATCAGAGCACTACATTTTGGCCACCGTGCTCGATCCTAGATTTAAAACCTACGTTGTATCTCTCTTTCCGGCAGACACAAGTCTGCAGAGGTTCAAAGACCTGCTGGTGAGAAAATTGTCAAGTCAAGCGGAACGTGACCCGTCAACAGCTCCTCCTTCACATTCTCCCGCAACTGGGGGTGCGAAGAAAAGGCTAAGAATTCCGAGACCACCCGCTGGCGGTGATGCAGGGCAGTCTGGAGCGAGTGCTGACATCTGGTCTGGACTGAAGGACCTGGCAATGATTACTGACATGTCGTCTACTGTTACTGCATATGATTCTGTCACCATTGAAAGAATGGTGGAGGATTATATGAGTGACCGCATCCAAGTAGGCACGTCAGACAGTCCGTACTCAACTGGCAGGAAAAAGAGGCAATTTGGAGGCCCTTGCAGAAACTGGCTTTATTCTACCTAAGTTGCCCTCCCTCCAGTGTGTACTCCGAAAGAGTGTTTAGTGCAGCCGCTCACCTTGTCAGCAATCGGAGTACGAGGTTACTTCCAGAAAATGTGGAGAAGATAATGTTCATCAAAATGAATTAAAATCAATTCCTCCGTGGAGACATTCACCAGAAATTGCCTCCAGAAAGTACACAGGGATCTGAGATGGTGGATTCCAGTGGGGACGAATTAATAATCTGTGAGGAGGGGGATGTACACAGTGCAAGGGTTGAGGAATCGGAGGATGATGATGAGGTGGACATCTTGCCTCTGTAGAGCCAGTTTGTGCAAGGAGAGATTGATTGCTTCTTTTTTGGTGGGGGCCCAAACCAACCAGTCATTTCAGTCATGTGGCAGACCCTGTCGCTGAAATGATGGGTTCGTTAAAGTGTGCATGCCCTGTTTATACAACATAAGGGTGGGTGGGAGGGCCCAAGGACAATTCCATCTTGCACCTCTTTTTTTCTTTCATTTTTCTTTGCATCATGTGCTGTTTGGGGACAATTTTTTTGAAGTGCCATCCTGCCTGACATTGCAGTGCCACTCCTAGATGGGCCAGGTGTTTGTATCGGCCACTTGTGTCACTTAGCTTAGTCACACAGCGATCTTGGTGCACCTCTTTTTTTCTTTGCATCATGTGCTGTTTGGGGACAATTTTTTTGAAGTGTCATCCTGCCTGACACTGCAGTGCCACTCCTATATGGGCCAGGTGTTTGTGTCGGCCACTTGTGTCGCTTAGCTTAGTCACACAGCTACCTCACTGCGCCTCTTTTGACTTGACTTGTCTACTTAAAGTTGTCAGGAATCGACTCAGCACGGTGACATCTGTCCGTCGGTGCGGACTCCGTCCGGGGTTCCTACGTCCTGCTGTCATCCGCACCTCTGCCGCCAGACGTCATCCTGGGCCTGGGAGCGCTCCTGTGACAGCGGGTGTGTGAGCGCGCCGCGTTCCCGCTGGGCCGCGGCATGGGCGCCGCCATGACAGTCTCCATCGGTCAGAGTACGGCGGCCAATCCGGTGCTTGGCCGCACCTCCTTTTCCCACTCCAACCAATGTCTGCACACCAGGGGGTATATCAGGAGCTGCAGGGTGAGCCTGTGGTTATCCTGAACTTTGTGTCACTCCTGCGACCCATGTGTCTGGATCTGGTACCTGTTCCTCCGTGTTCCTGGTTACCTACCTACACCTCCGTGTTCCTGGTTACCTACCTGTGACTTTGTGCTCCTGGTTATCCTCCTACAGCTCCGTGGAACTACAAGCCTCAGCAACACCTGCTTCTGTTTACAGGCTTCACACTAATCACCAACCCAGTGTGCTTCAGCCTAGCAGTAGAGACTCGCTCCAGGTGCATTCCATCTCCTCACCTGTGATGCAGCTTGCTTGCTGCTTGTGCCTCATCACCTGCACTGTGAACGTTGCCAGTCTCCTGCCTCTGCTACCAGGTTTGCTGTATGTTACCATCTCTGCTGGCTCCATGTTTTAAACTGCTCTGGTTTCCATACCAGATTATCATCTATCAAGTTATCATTCATCCATTGTCATATCTCTGTTGCCATAGACTTTCAGCTTCCACGCTGTACCATTGACATTGCATTCCTTATTGTTTATTTCTGCTGCCTTTTGTGAACTTTGTGTTTAATAAACATCATTGCGCCCATGCGCAGAAACTTAATCCAGCCTCCTCACTTTCTCCCTCCTACCTCCACTGACTCACTAGCGCCCCCTCCGGGGACACAGACAAAACCAAGTCTGACAGTAAGTTCAGGATCGATGGACTCGGACGGTGGTCGGAGTGTGGGGTCAGAGGCCTTACAAAATCTGGTCTCCCGCTTGGATGGTCAAGAGGCTGTGCAGCAGCAGATGTTTCAGTTCCTGCAAGGGATGTCCTCCCGGATTGATACACTACAGCAAACCCTGCCTAGTGTACCTGCTACTTCAGTTCCAGTTACTCCAGCGCCTGCAAGTGTTGTGAGTTCTTCTATGCCGGCTGCATCAGCTCCAGTGTCACGCTTGCACCTGCCCGTGCCTAGCAAGTATGATGGCAGCCCAAAGTTATGTCGCGGGATTCTTAACCAATGTGAAATCCAGTTCGAATTATTATCACATAATTTCCCCACGCCAAGATCCAAGGTTGCCTACATCATCTCACTGCTCTCTGGTTCTGCCTTGAGTTGGGTGTCTCCTCTGTGGGAACGTGCTGATCCTCTGATGAACAACTACGCTGAATTCGTGTCAACCTTCAAACGAATCTTTGACGAGCCGGGTCGTGCAACGTCAGCCTCTGCAGATCTTATTCAACTTCGTCAAGGTACCCGTAGTATGGGACAGTATGTCATTCAGTTCCAGACGTTAGCCGCAGAGATTCAGTGGAACAATCAAGCCCTGGTAGCAGCCTTCTGGCATGGTCTTTCAGATCGGATCAAGGATGAACTGGCAACCCGCGATCTCCCTGAGCAATTGTCTGATTTAATTTCCCTGTGCATCAAGTTGGACTCTCGCATTCGCGAACGCAACAGTGAACGTGCTCGTAGTGAGCCGCGCAGGTCAAGAATGGTACCTTCTGTACAATTTCAGCCTCCACCTTCTGATGAACCTATGCAAATAAATAGGTCCCGCCTAACTCCTGAGGAGCGGTCAAGAAGACTTCGTGAGAGACTGTGTCTTTATTGTGCGGCTGCAGGTCACCAGATTAATTCTTGTACAGTGCGTTCGGGAAACGCCAGATCCTGACTTGTAAAGGAGGAGTCAAGTTGGGATCTTCTAGACAAGCTCCTTCAAATCAAGACCTTATCCTTCCCGTGACTTTAGAAACTTCGGTTGGTCTTCAATCTGCATCTGCGTTAGTGGACTGTGGAGCCGCAGGAAACTTCATCACTCAAGCTGCGGTAGATAAGTTTTGTTTGCCTGTCTGTGAACTCTCATACCCAGTCTACATTACCGCTGTAGATGGTAGCCGAATCTCCAAGGGGAATATCTCTCACCAAACTGTACCAGTAGTTCTGGGAGTTGGGTTCCTGCACTCAGAATTAATAAAGTTCTTAGTTATTCCTCAGGCAACCCAAGAGGTCGTTTTGGGTATGCCCTGGCTCCAACTACATAATCCACAGATTGATTGGTCTACTTTACAACTTACTTCCTGGGGTTCACATTGCCGCCAGGCCTGTTTAGCCCAAGTTTGTCCTATCAAGTCTACTGAAGTTAAAACCCAGTCAAGTCTTCCTGCGGCTTACCAAGATTTCTCTGACGTCTTCAGTGAAAAAGCCGCTGACGTTCTGCCGCCCCATAGAGAGTGGGATTGCCCCATTGACCTCATTCCCGGCAAGAAACCACCTAGGGGGCGTACCTATCCGTTGTCCGTTCCTGAAACTGAAGCGATGAGCAACTACATCAGGGAGAACTTACAGAAAGGATTTATCCGTCCCTCATCTTCACCCGCTGGTGCGGGCTTCTTCTTTGTTAAGAAAAAGGATGGAGGATTACGTCCATGCATCGACTACCGGGGTCTCAATGACATTACCATCAAAAATAGCTATCCATTACCACTCATCACCGAATTGTTTGACAGAGTTAAGGGAGCCCGCATCTTCACTAAGTTAGATCTCCGCAGTGCCTACAACCTTATCAGAATCCGGAGTGGTGACGAATGGAAGACAGCTTTTAACACTCGAGATGGTCATTACGAGTACCTGGTAATGCCATTCGGGTTAAGTAATGCCCCAGCAGTGTTCCAGCACTTTGTGAACGAAATCTTCCGTGACGTTCTGTACAAGTATCTTGTGGTTTATCTGGATGATATCCTCATCTTCTCCCAAGACCTCTCCTCTCATCGTCTACAAGTCCGTGAAGTCCTCCGACGTCTTCGTGAGAACCGGCTCTACGGTAAACTGTCCAAGTGCACCTTTGAAGTTTCCTCTATACCCTTCCTGGGGTATATAATTTCCGGATCGGATCTACAGATGGACCCGACAAAGTTGGAAGCCATTGCCAATTGGTCCATTCCAAATTCTCTCAAGTCTATTCAGCGATTCCTGGGATTCGCCAATTACTATAGGAAGTTTATCCGAGGATTCTCAACTCTCATCGCTCCTATTACCAACTTAACTCGGAAAGGGGCAGATCATTCCAACTGGTCAGAAGAAGCTTTAGCGGCATTCCAAAAGATCAAGCTGGCCTTTATGTCTGCTCCAGTTCTGTCTCAACCAGATGTAAACAAGCCATTCGAGTTGGAGGTGGATGCCTCTACGGTAGGAGTTGGAGCTGTTCTCTCCCAGAAGGGAACTGTTGGGAAGATTCACCCTTGTGGATTCTATTCTCGTAAATTCCTCTCTGCAGAAGCTAACTATTCCATTGGAGATCAAGAACTACTGGCGATCAAGCTGGCCCTTGGGGAATGGAGGTATCTCCTGGAAGGGGCCAAATATCCGTTCAACATCTATACGGATCATAAGAATCTGCTTTATTTAAAGGCAGCCCAGTGCCTTAATCCTCGCCAGTCCCGGTGGGCTATGTTTTTCTCTCGTTTTAACTTTAAGCTTCATTTCCGCCCAGGTTCTCAGAATATTAAAGCTGACGCCTTATCCCGATCTATGGAGTCCGAAGAGGAAACGTCTGACTCAGTTCCGCATTCCATCCTGAGTCCAGTGGTATTTGCCGCATCTCAAGTTTCTCCTGCTCCTCCTCCTGGTAAGACTTTTGATTCCCCAGAACTCCGTCCCAAGTTGTTGTCTTGGGCTCATCAGTCCAAGTTCACTGGACATCCTGGTATCCTGAAAACCTTCAAGTTCCTCTCTGAGACGTACTGGTGGCCAAAGATGAAAGCTGACATCAAAGATTTCGTGGCATCCTGTCCTAAGTGTGCGCAGCACAAGACTCCTCGTCAGTCTCCAGCAGGTCAGTTACAACCATTATCTGTTCCCAGTCGCCCCTGGTCACATCTGTCCATGGATTTTATCTCCGACCTGCCCCCTTCTCAAGGATATAATACCATCTGGGTTGTGGTGGATAGATTTACCAAAATGGCCCATTTCGTTCCTCTCCAGGGTCTCCCTTCTGCCCCAAAACTCGCCCAAATCTTCCTACGGGAGATTTTCCGTCTACATGGACTAACCTCGGAAATAATATCCGACCGAGGTGTTCAGTTTGTAACGAGGTTTTGGAGAGCCCTCTGTTCTGCCATGCAAGTTAAACTGAAGTTCTCGTCAGCTTACCACCCTCAGACGAATGGGCAGACAGAGAGGGTAAACCAGGAATTGGAAAACTTTTTAAGACTTTATGTTTCATCTTCTCAAGATGACTGGTTGGATCTGCTCCCGTGGGCCGAATTTGCCCACAACTTCCGCTACCACACCGCTACTGAGACAACTCCGTTCTTTGCTGTATATGGACAACATCCTCGTGTTCCAGATTTCCAAGAACTCCCTCACATTGATGTTCCTGCTGCCACTGCTGTCCTGAGTCAGTTTTCTTCAACCTGGAGGAAGATTCATGCTTCCCTCAAAAAGGCCTCCAGCCGGTATAAATTCTTTGCTGACCGCAAAAGACGTGCAGTTCCTAGCCTGAAACCTGGTGACAAGGTTTGGCTTTCTACGCGGAACCTCCGTCTTAGAGTCCCGTCGATGAAATTCGCACCACGTTTCATCGGTCCCTTTTCTATTGACAGAGTCATCAGTCCTGTGGCCTACAAGCTTAAGTTACCACCTTCTCTACGAATACCTAATGCCTTTCATGTCTCTCTCCTCAGACCATTAGTCCTGAATCGCTTCCAAAGAGCTCTTACAGTCGGCCCCAAAGTTCGAACTCAGCGGGGCGTGGAGTTCGAGATAGAGAAGATTCTGGATTCCCGTTGCCGTTACGGTCGTCTACAATATCTTATCGACTGGTCCGGAGGAGAGAAGTTGGGTGAATTCGTCAGATGTCCATGCTCCAAGGTTGGTCCGTGTCTTCCACAGCACTCATCCTTCCAAGCCACGTGGGTGTTCAGTGCCCACCCATAAAGGAGGGGGTACTGTCAGGAATCGACTCACCACAGTGACATCTGTCCGTCGGTGCGGACTCCGTCCGGGGTTACTACGTCCTGCTGTCATCCGCACCTCTGCCGCCAGACGTCATCCTGGGCCTGGGAGCGCTCCTGTGACAGCAGGTGTGTGAGCGCGCCGCGTTCCCGCCGGGCCGCGGCATGGGCGCCGCCATGACAGTCTCCATCGGTCAGAGTACGGCGGCCAATCCGGTGCTTGGCCGCACCTCCTTTTCCCACTCCAACCAATGTCTGCACACCAGGGGGTATATCAGGAGCTGCAGGGTGAGCCTGTGGTTATCCTGAACTTTGTGTCACTCCTGCGACCCATGTGTCTGGATCTGGTACCTGTTCCTCCGTGTTCCTGGTTACCTACCTACACCTCCGTGTTCCTGGTTACCTACCTGTGACTTTGTGCTCCTGGTTATCCTCCTACAGCTCCGTGGAACTACAAGCCTCAGCAACACCTGCTTCTGTTTACAGGCTTCACACTAATCACCAACCCAGTGTGCTTCAGCTTAGCAGTAGAGACTCGCTCCAGGTGCATTCCATCTCCTCACCTGTGATGCAGCTTGCTTGCTGCTTGTGCCTCATCACCTGCACTGTGAACGTTGCCAGTCTCCTGCCTCTGCTACCAGGTTTGCTGTATGTTACCATCTCTGCTGGCTCCATGTTTTAAACTGCTCTGGTTTCCATACCAGATTATCATCTATCAAGTTATCATTCATCCATTGTCATATCTCTGTTGCCATAGACTTTCAGCTTCCACGCTGTACCATTGACATTGCATTCCTTATTGTTTATTTCTGCTGCCTTTTGTGAACTTTGTGTTTAATAAACATCATTGCGCCCATGCGCAGAAACTTAATCCAGCCTCCTCACTTTCTCCCTCCTACCTCCACTGACTCACTAGCGCCCCCTCCGGGGACACAGACAAAACCAAGTCTGACAAAAGTTCACCAAAATTTGATCACAAGGTCAATTACGTCCCTGGGTGGAATTGAACCAGCAACCTTTCAATAAAAATTTGAACGCGCTAATCCATTTCGCCACCGAGTACAAAAATGACAAGTGATATATCAAAATCATCTTTCCAGCTTGAATTTCTATGATGCATTGGGGCAACAATTTTGTGAGAAACATCTTCACCCTTAAAGAAAGCTTTTCTTAATTCCTTACCTGTGTGCTGATTAGATATCAACTGGTTTTCCCATGTCACCTCTGCCTCAGTCACCCACTGTCTCTCTGTCATCCCTGCCTCACCAGTCATTCACTATCTCCCTGTCACCACTGCTTCACCAGTCACCCACTATCTCCCTGACACCAATACTTCAGTCACCCACTATCTCCCTGTGACCCCTGCCTCACCAGTCACCCACTATCTTCCTGTCACCCCTGCATCTCCAGTCACCATCTTCCTGTCACTCCTGCCTTACTTGCCCACTATCTCCTTTTCACCCCTACTTCAGTCACCTACTATCTCCTTGTCACCCCTGCCTCACCAGTCACCCACTATCTCCCTGTCACCCCTGCCTCAGTCATTCACTATCTCCATGGCACTGTCACTCACTATCTCCCTGCCACCCCAGCATCAGTCACCCACTATCTCTATTGTCAACCCTGCTACAGTCACCCACTATCCTTCTGTCACCCCTGCCTCAGTCATCCACTATCTCGCTATCAACCCTGCCTGATTCACACACTTTCCCTGTCACCCCTGCCTCAGTTACCCAGTATCTCCCAGTCACCACTGCTTCAGTCAACCACTATACCTGTGACTCCTGCCTCAGTCACCCACTATACCAGTCACCCCTGCTTTAGTCACCCACTATCTCTGTCACCCCTGCCTCAGTCAACTACTATCTCGCTATCACCCCTGCCTGAGTCACACACTTTCCCTGTCACCCCTGCCTCAGTTACCCACTATCTCCCAGTCACCGCTGCCTTAGTCAACCACTATACCTGCGACACCTGCCTCAGTCACCCACTATACCAGTCACCCCTGCTTTAGTCACCCACTATCTCTGTCACCCTTGCCTCAGTCAACCACTATCTCCATATCACCCCTGCCTCAGTCACCCACTATCCCTGTCACCCCTGCCTCAGTCACCCACTGTCACCCTATCACCCCTGCCTCAGTCACCCACTATCCCTGTCATCCCTGCCTTAGTCACCAACCATCTCCCTATCACCCCTGCCTCAGTCACCCACTATCTCTGTCACCCCTGACTCAGTCACCTACTACCTCCCAGTCACCCCTGCCTCAGTCAGCCACTATACCTGTCACCCCTGCCTCGGTCTCCCACTGTCCCTGTCACCCCTGCCACACTCATCCACTATCTCCCTATCACCCCTGCCTCAGTCATTTATTATCCCTGTCACCCACTTTCTTCCCATACTTACCCAACCCCTTCCTATCACCCCTCCCACAGTAACCCCTATCTCCCTGTCCCCCCCTGCCTCAGTCACCCATTTTCGCTGTCACCCCTGCCTCAGTCACCCACTATCTCCCAGTAACCCCTGCCTCAGTCACTGACTACCTCCCAGTCACCCTGGCCTCAGTCACCCACTATCTCCCACTCATACATGCTTCAGTCACCCACTATCTCCCAGTCATCCCTGCCTCAGTCACCTACTGACACCAGTGCAGACATTTCTGCTGCAGCCACTCCACTCTCCAGCGTGAACATCCTGATGACTGAGGAAATCTGCTTCCCAGTTGAGGACTCTGGGAATGAACACTGCCGATATTGCTGGCAGATGGTGTTCTACCCAACGGAGGATTTTTGATACTTCCAGCTTTGCCATGCAGTTTCGAGTGCCAACTTGATGATTTGTGTACGCTACCGTGGTGGTGTTGTCTGATTGTACTTAAACAGGCCTGTTCTGTACTAGAGGCAGGGCCAGTGTCAATGTATTGAACACTGGCCGCAATTCTAGAATGTTTATCGGGAGGAGAGATTCCTTCCTGGTCCACCGACCCTGGAGAAAGTGTTGCTCCAACACCGCGCCCCAGCCCAGCAGACTGGCATCCATTGTCAGGAGGAGACAGTTGGAGATCCAGAAGGGATGGCCCCTGCTCAACTGTTGGTCCTGTAGCCACCAGCTCAGTGACAGACGAACCTCCGGAGTCAAGGAGATCATTTGAGACCTTATCCGATGAGGCAGGCCGTCCCACTTGGAGAGGATTAACCTCTGCAGAGGGCGGTAATGAAATTGAGCGTACTCTACCATATTGAAAGCCTTCACCATGAGACCTAGTACTTGCATCGCCATGTGTAGCGACACTCTTGGGTGAGAGAGGAAGTATCTGATACTGTCCTGAATTTTCAGGACTTTCTCTGGAGACAGAAACAATCATTGGCTGTGTGTGTCCAGCAGTGCCCCCAGGTGCACCATGCTACGAGCAGGGACCAGCTAGGACTTTTTTCAGTTGATGAGCCACCCATGGACTTGTATTAATTGGACCGCCAGTTCCAGATAACTGTGGAGAACCTCTTGGGAGTTCACCAGGAGCAGCAAATCGCCCAGATTTGGCAGGATCCCGATTCTCTGATGGTGAAGGGCCGTCATCACGGCCATGACATTGGTGAATATCCGAGGTGCCGTGGTCAAACCAGAAGGCAGGGCCTGAAATCCAAAAACTAACCAGGCACAACACTGCTTAGCTTCCAACATCAGATGAGTTTGGACATATCCAGTATGATGCGGCTGTAGATGATTTTTGCTGTTTCTGTTAGATAGCTTCTACTTCTAACTACTGGTACATAAATGAATAAGTTTCAAAATAGAATGCATCAAAAGAACGGTGTTGGTAGTATAAAACTACCTACAGCACCTGGTATTCCCAGGTGGTCTCACATCCAAGACCAAACCAGGCCTAAAATCAGATGATATTGGGCATATACAGTGTGGTGTGGCTGTAGATGAGCTTAGTGGTTTCTGTTAGAGTTCTTCTACTTCTAACTACTCGTACATAAATGAATAAGGGGCCGATTTATTAAACCTGGTGAAATGATAATTTACATGGTGATAAAGTACCAGCAAATAAGCTCCTAACTGCCATGTCACAGGCTTGGTTTGAAAAATGACAGTTAGGAGCTGACTGGCTGGTACTTTATCACCTTGCACTTTATCAGTTCACCAGGCTTAATAGATCTGCCCCAATGTTTCAAAATGGAATGCATCAAGAGAACGGTGTTGGTATTGTAAAAATACACACAGCTCCTGGTATTTCCTGGTGGTCTCCAATCCAAGTACTAAAACCAGGACCAACACTGCTCAGCTTCCATGATCAGGAGAGATTGGGCAAATCCAGTGTGCTGTGGCTGTAGATGAGCTGGTGGTTTCTGTTAGAGCTTTTCTACTTCTAACTTCTGGTACATAAAAGAATATGTGTAAAAATTAAATGTACCAAGAAAAGGGTGTTGGTAGTTTAAAAACACCTAAAGAATCTGATACTACCAAGCAGTTTCCCATCCATGTATTAACAAAGTCCAATACTGCTTTGCTTCAAAGATCAAATGAGGTTGGGCATATCCAGTGTGGTGTCGCTTTAGATAAGCTTTGTGGTTTCTGTTAGAGCTCTTCTACTTCTAACTACTGGTATATTAATATGTTTCAAAATGGAATACATCAAGAGAACAGTGTTGGTAGTGTGAAACAACATAGAGCGCCTGGTACTCCCAGGTGGTCTCTCATCCAAGTACTAACGAGGGACAACACTGCTTAGCTTCCAAGATCAGATGACATTGGACATATCCAGTGTGATGCAGCTACAGATGTATACTCATACATCGTTGCTCATAGCATACTATTTAGGGTCCTGTGTCGCAGGTTGGAAATAACGTTATGGCGTGCATTGTGTCCCATGCCATGTAATACACAGTTTAACCGCTGGGTGGCGAATGCTCTCACCTTAAGTCTACAGTGCTGAATACAATGCTGTGGCAGTAGCCAGTGATCTGTGAGAGGCTGGCCAGTCACGTTCTTCCCTTTATAAAAAATCCCTTTCCACAAAATACAATGCCACGCTGCCCATGCTGCCACCCTGTTCACTCAATTCATTTTGTTGTTACATTGTGTACAAAATCCCGGATATCATTAGCATAAACAGCATTAATATTTCAGACAGCCTTTCCGGTTCTGTTACTTCAAATGGCCAGAAATATTTAATGCACACTTCCACTGGGTCCCTATCTCATTAATATGACTTCCAGATGGTCTCCATTGCTTTTCCGACACTGTTAGTGGATTCAATCCAATTTTTTTTTTAAAGCAATCAGATAAAACACATCACATATACACCCGGAGGGCTGGTTTGTGTCATGGTTGGCTGTGGCCTAACGAGTACAGTGTTTGCCTGCAATACATGCTCTCCTTGGTTTGATACCCAGTGCAGCAAGACACTGTTATTTTATTTGAATTGAATTTTAATTTGTTTATTTATTATTTTTTAATACAATAAAGTTATTTGGTGTGTTGCTACTTCTCTTTATAGAAAAAAGTCTGCTTCTTCAAAATACAATGCCCTGCTGCGTCCCTGTTCACTCAGTTAATTTTGTCGTTACGTTGTGTACAAAATCCCGGATAGCATTAGCATAAACAGCATTAATATTTCGGACAGCATTTCCGGTTCATTTGCTTTAAATGACCAGAAATATTTAATGCACAGTGCCACTGGGTCCCTATCTCATCAATATGACTCCCAGATGCTCTCCATTGCTTTTCCAACATTTGGCGGATTCAATCAGTTTTTTTTTAAAAAAGCAATCAGATAAAACACATCACATAAACACCTGGAGGGCAGTTCTGTAGCAAGGTTTTCTATGGCCTAACGAGTACAGTGCCTGCCTGCAATGCATGCATTCCTGGGTTCGATACAGTGTGGCATGCAATTATTATATTATTTTAATGTATTTATTTATTCTTTTTTAATACAATAAAGTTATTTGGTGTGTTGCTACTTCTCTTTATATAAAAAAAGTCCACTTCTACAAAATACAATGCCATGCTGCCGCTCTGTTCACTCAATTCATTTTGTCGTTATGTTGTGTACAAAATCCCGAATAGCGATAGCATAAACAGCATTAATATTTTAGACAGCATTTCCAGTTCAGTTGCTTCAAATTTGCAGAAATATTTAATGCACAGTGCTGCTGGGTTCCTATCTCATTAATACGACTCCCAGATGGTCCCCATTGCTTTTCTGACACTGTTAGTGGATTCAATCCATTTTTTTTCTTTACAAAAGTAATCAGATAAAACACATCACATAAACACCCGGAGGGCCTGTCTGTACCATGGTAGGCTGTGGCCTAATGTGTACAGTGTCTGCCTGCAATGCATGCATTCCTGGGTTTGATACCCAGTGTGGCATGCAATCATTATTTTATTTTAATTTATTTATTCTTTTTTAATAAAATAAAGTTATTTGGTGTGTTGCTACTTCTCTTTATATAAAAAAAAAGAAACCAACAGCTCATCTACAGCCACACCACACTGGATATGCCCAATCTTATCTGATCCAGCCAACTTTGGCCCACTGCTTGGATGATATCACCGTATGCAAATCCATCTGTTGCAGGCATTCCCCCAGGATTGCTTACACTAGTTGATGCATTTGGTTTGATGTTTGGGGGTGCTTCAGTATTAGGCATCCTTCCTCCCTCCCACGTCCGGCTGAAGAGATGTGGCCTCCATGCAGTTGTTGTCCCCAGACAAGCGTTCCCTTGTGCTGCCTCAGTTGGATCTCCTTCACTTGACAGGGGCGTGCCAGAGCAGCGACCCTCCCCAGCTCTAGCCCAACTCCTACTTACCTGCCAGGTGAGATATTATGATCATGAAGGTGCTTCTCCCAGGGCAAGGCTCACCTATTGCACTCTGGGTGTGCTTCCACTGCAATTTCCCCAATTGTGGAAAACTTGATTGCATAATTTGTGATAGTGGGGGACTGCATTTGTACTTTCCCCTGGTTGGTTCTGGTATAATTCAGATATCTTTGTCTCAGGTCTATCTCCACCCTAGTTTGCTGTCTGTTTCCACTTCTCTTTTCTTGAGCCCCTCCCTTCTATGCCCTTGCGCACTATCCTGACTTCTCCTCCCGTCTGCTTACTATGTGCCTTCCAACGCACAATGTGAACTACAGGTGGTGCTGCAGGGCCATCACCCTTTTATTTGCCTTACAGAGCAGCTCTGGAGCTGTTACAGTGCCCAGCTGCTGCAAGAAATCAGCTTGAATGCTTCAGGGGCTGGGGCATGGCCAACATGAGCCCCACACTGAAGGAGGGTGGGGGTGATTAATGCGAACTAGGGGTCATCCAAGCGCCGCAAAAGGCCGCCATGCCCTGCATGCCCCTTTTCTCTTTTCATATGCAGATGAGGGTTCCAGCCAACTTTGGCCCACTGCTTGGATGACATCACAGTATGCAAATCCGTCTGCTGCAGACCTTCCCCCAGGAATGCTTGCACTAGTTGTTGCATATGGTTTGATGTTTGAGGGTGCTTCAGTATTCGGCAGCCTTCTGCCCTCCCATGTTCATCTGAAAATATGTGTTCTCCCGGCAGCAGCCGCCCTCCCCAGCCCTATCCCAACACATACTTATCTTGCATATGAGATCTCTTGATCATGAAGATAGTTCTCACAGGTTGAGGTTCATCCATTACATTTTAAAGTAGGAAGGTACAAATTACATATTCAAATTGCATCAATGAGCTGGTTTCAAATGTCCCCCCCCCCTTCCTTTCTCAATTGTGCCCATCAGCAGCTATTCTAATTTTGCTGCCAATGGGTGTGACACATTCATTTCTTCTGTGGGGTACACATGACTCCACAAGGATTCACATTGGGGTGTAGAGTAGGATCTTGATCTGAGGCACCAACAGGCTCAAAGCTTTTGACTGTTCCCAAGATGCTCAGCGCCCCCTCTTCTATAACCTCACTTCCATGAACAGGGAGCTCAGTTTGGAGTTGGTGCCTTCAGTAGCAGGCCACTTAACAGGGGGCTGCCTCAGGCAGCCTATTCTTAACTATTAATTTTGACAAGAAAAGAAGAACTTTTTTTATAAGAATCTACAAGGGCTGCAGCAGGCTAGGTCTAATAGACGTCTTTAATGCAGCTCCATCACTCCCAGCGGCGCTGTATACTCCCGTGCCCTGGTTGCTGGGTCACTGCAGCGGAGGCTCTGGTTTCTTCCTAAGGTCAGTCACACACACACCGCCCTCCGGGATCACGAGGCCGCTGATGAAAGGGAGGTAAGGGGCTTCTGTGCCCACACTATACTGTGATCCAGTGTGGCCGTAGGGGGCGGGCCGTGTGCGCACTGGCGTGGATACTGATTACTGAGCAGCCGCTCCACTAGCCACGAGGGACAGTAAAGGAGCACAGGTCTGGGGTTTTTTCTCCTATATTAACCCCATTTTGTACTGCCCGCAGTGCATTGTGATAGGTAATAGGGCCTGATTCAGTTTGGATTGCAATCGCAATAAGCAATCCAACTGCAAAAATTGCTAAGAGCATACGCATGCGCCTGCATTTTCTACGGCACCCCGTAGATAATGCGATCGTCTCTGCCTGTCAATCAGTGCGGGGGGGGGGGGGGGGGAGGAGGGTCAGCAACACTCCATTTCCAAGTCGGAGATGGAGCGGTGCGGGGACAGGGACTCAAAATGGGATTGGCAACGGAGAAACAGGAGGCGTGGTCAGAACGGCTGCATGACATCACATGCAGCCGCAGCGATCACAAAAATGGTGGCGACTTCCTGTGCACAGATACCGTCTGCACCAGCAGGAGGCTACCCCATTTTTTATGATCACGCTGAACTGCACTGCGACTGCAATTTCAGCGTGGTCAAGAAGGGAGGCGGCATGCTGGGTGGCCATGCCCTGTAATGGGTGGCCCCAGCATGCGTACCAAAGGATTGCAAATTCTGTTACTTGGCAGAATTTGCAATCCTTACTGAATTAGGCCCATTGATTACAAAATTTATTTGTAAACAATATTTGCAGTTTTTCTTCAGGGACTAACACAAAAGATGCTTGGGGCTACTAACACATGGGTAAGCCACGTAAAGCTTCCCATGGATCAGTGGCATCACAATGGGGTTGCGGCCCACACCCGACTGTCACCCGCCAAGGGGGGTGACACCAAAGTGCCGGCTCCTCTTCAGTGACAGAATCTTGGTGTTGCCCTGTGACATTACGTGCAATACCCAGTTTCTGTCACTGTGCAGGAGCCAGCACTGCTCACACACTAGTCCCCGGGTGCAGCCCGCAACCCCCGGGACACCCGTAGCGACAAAATGGAGATTCAGGCCACCAGGCCACGCCCCTAGCTATGAGACCATGCCTCCTTTTTACCATTGCGCTGCTTATTTGCGCGCACTGCATTACAATCTCCCTCGCCGCCTCTCTGGGTGTCACCAGTGATAGTGACACCTCTGCCATGCTTGTAGCAGCTGGTCCTAAGATCTACGCCTCCAGCCCTGAGTGTTTGCCCTTGTGACTTGTTGATCATCATAGCGAAGCAGATCCTTACAGAAAACTGCAGGGGCTTAGATTCAAAAGAAACAAATTGATGGGTATAAGGTAGAGAGTAGCGGGTTCGGTTCTCCGAGAACCGAATTCCCCCCTGAACTCCACGTGGTTTACACGGGTCCGAGGCAGGCTCGGTTGTTCCCGCCTGACTTGGAAAACCTGAACGAGGGAAAATGTCATCATCCCGCTGACGGATTCTCGCGAGATTCGGATTCCATATAAAGAGCCGAGCGTCTCCGCCATTTTTACTCGTGCATTGAAGAGAGAGCGGAGAGGACTTGGCTACGTTCTCTCAGTGGAAATCTCAATATCAGTGCTCAGTATCAGTGCTTACTTATTGCTGCTCAGTAATACTAGTAGTGTGTCTCTCCTGCTCAGTGTCAGTTCTCAGTAGTATCCTCATCAGTGCTCAGTATCACTGCTCATTGTCTTGTGCTGCATTGTGGTGCTCAGCATACTACAGTACATTACTAATAGTCCAGTGCTGCATCTTGCTGCTCAGTGTCAGTTCTAGTATCCTCATCAGTGCTCAGTATCACTGCTCATTGCATTGTGGTGTTCAGTATACTACAGTAACATAGTAATATAGTAACATAGTAACATAGTATTTGAGGGTAAGTAGAGGCAAATTGCCCATCGTTTTCAACCTGTTTTAAGTTGTGATGATTCTACATACTTGCTGAATAATGTTTTATGACTAGTTAGCTACTATTAGCTCATGTTACCCCCGGATTAACCATGTTGATATTTTAAGTATTATAACCTTGGATATCTTTTTCATTCAGAAATGTATCCATTTCTTTTTTAAATCCAATTACAGAGTCCGCCATTACCACCTTCCCTGGCAGGGAATTCCACATTCTGATTGCCTTAACAGTGAAGAACCCTTTCCTCCATTGCGTTCGGAACTTTCTCTCCTCCAGTCACAGCGAGTGCCCACGTGTCCTAAACTGTGTTCTTTTAATAAATAATTCCTCTGATAACTGTGATGTACCTTTACATATTTGAAGATATTAATAATATCTCCTCTTAGGCACCTCTTTTCTAGTGTATACATATTCAGCCTAGTAAGTATTTCCTTATAATCCTGTCCTTTTAGGCCTTTAATCAATTTAGCCTTCAGGATCTCTTGCACTTCCATGAGCAGCAGAGTGGTGCAATGGAAGCATGCTGGGCCCATAACCCAGAGGTCGATTGATTGAAACCATCCTCTGCTATGTGCATTTTTTTTTTGATAATTAAAGAATCAAAAACTGGTATTGATATTTTGGCTCTTTTATTTTTACTTAAAGTACAATAACTTTTACCATTTTTATTTGTTTTAATAGTATATTGACAGCATTGTTTTCTTTCAAAAATCCACTTAATTTTCTTTACCCTATTACTAAAATGGTAATTGACAAAAACAAACTACATTGTCACCAGAAGAGCAATGCAAAATGTACAAGTGATATATTAAAATCATCTTCCATCTTGAATTTCAATGATGCATTGGGACAACGATTTTGTGAGAAACATCTTCACCCTTAAAGAAAGATTTTCTTAATTCCTTACCTGTGTGCTAATTAGATATCACCTTGTTATCACCTTAAACAGACCTCCACATGAGAAAGCAGCAAGGATGCAGTGGCGTTTATGTTTCCTGGTGTCAACCTGTATTATTTCAGTAGACATTGAAATGAGGATGCATCTTGTTGCCTTTCCAATGAAGCAAGTTGAATTCAGTAATAGGTGAAAAACCATCCTTACAAAGGTGTTAATCAGAGACTTGGCTTTGTGGACACTTTTCAGAGAATAAATTTAATAGCATAAAAATAAATCCAGAAAATGAAGAACTGTTTAATCCCTCACTTGGATTTCTCTGCCTGCATCATTTTTTCTCTCTCTGCAACCCAATGCTAAATTGTGCTTCCTAGCTGTTTTTTTTTTATGAAACCACTTATTCAAATCTAAAGGCCAGGTACCCTGCACCTTAAGAGGGGGTTTGATATTTTGACTTGTCTACTTAAAGTTCACCAAAATTTGATCACAAGGTCAATTACGTCCCTGGGTGGAATTAAATCAGCAACCTTTCGATAAAAATCTGAACGCGCTAATCCATTTCGCCACCGAGTACAAAAATGTACAAGTGATATATCAAAATCATCTTTCCAGCTTGAATTTCTATGATGCATTGGGGCAACAATTTTGTGAGAAACATCTTCACCCTTAAAGAAAGCTTTTCTTAATTCCTTACCTGTGTGCAGATTAGATATCAACTGGTTTTCCCATGTCACCTCTGCCTCAGTCACCCACTGTCTCTCTGTCATCCCTGCCTCACCAGTCATTCACTATCTCCCTGTCACCACTGCTTCACCAGTCACCCACTATCTCCCTGACACCAATACTTCAGTCACCCACTATCTCCCTGTGACCCCTGCCTCACCAGTCACCCACTATCTTCCTGTCACCCCTGCATCTCCAGTCACCATCTTCCTGTCACTCCTGCCTTACTTGCCCACTATCTCCTTTTCACCCCTACTTCAGTCACCCACTATCTCCTTGTCACCCCTGCCTCACCAGTCACCCACTATCTCCCTGTCACCCCTGCCTCAGTCATTCACTATCTCCATGGCACTGTCACTCACTATCTCCCTGCCACCCCAGCCTCAGTCACCCACTATCTCTATTGTCAACCCTGCCTCAGTCACCCACTATCCTTCTGTCACCCCTGCCTCAGTCATCCACTATCTCGCTATCAACCCTGCCTGAGTCACACACTTTCCCTGTCACCCCTGCCTCAGTTACCCACTATCTCCCAGTCACCACTGTCTCAGTAAATTACTATACCTGTGACCCCTGCCTCAGTCACCCACTATACCAGTCACCCCTGCTTTAGTCACCCACTATCTCTGTCACCCCTGCCTCAGTCAACCACTGTCACCCTATCACCCCTGCCTCAGTCACCCACTATCCCTGTCATCCCTGTCTTAGTCACCAACCATCTCCCTATCACCCCTGCCTCAGTCACCCACTATCTCTGTCACCCCTGACTCAGTCACCCACTACCTCCCAGTCACCCATGCCTCAGTCAGCCACTATACCTGTCACCCCTGCCTCGATCTCCCACTGTCCCTGTCACCCCTGCCACAGTCATCCACTATCTCCCTATCATCCCTGCCTCAGTAATTTATTATCCCTGTCACCCACTTTCTTCCCATACTTACCCAACCCCTTCCTATCACCCCTTCCACAGTAACCCACTATCTCCCTGTCCCCCCTGCCTCAGTCACCCATTATCACTGTCACCCCTGCCTCAGTCACCCACTATCTCCCAGTAACCCCTGCCTCAGTCACTGACTACCTCCCAGTCACCCTGGCCTCAGTCACCCACTATCTCCCACTCATACATGCTTCAGTCACCCACTATCTCCCAGTCATCCCTGCCTCAGTCACCTACTGACACCAGTGCAGACATTTCTGCTGCAGCCACTCCACTCTCCAGCGTGAACATC
Organism: Pseudophryne corroboree; assembly: GCF_028390025.1. Classification (NCBI taxonomy): domain Eukaryota; kingdom Metazoa; phylum Chordata; class Amphibia; order Anura; family Myobatrachidae; genus Pseudophryne; species Pseudophryne corroboree. Next base: position 130,401,807 of record NC_086446.1, read on the forward strand.
CTGATGACTGAGGAAATCTGCTTCCCAGTTGAGGAGTCCGGGAATGAACACTGCCAATATTGCTGGCAGATGGCGTTCTACCCAACAGAGGATTTTTGATACTTCCAGCTTTGCCATGCAGTTTTGAGTGCCACCTTGATGATTTGTGTACGCTACCGTGGTGGTGTTGTCTGATTGTACTTGAACAGGCCTGTTCTGTACTAGAGGCAGGGCCAGTGTCAATGCATTGAACACTGCCCGCAATTCTAGAATGTTTATCGGGAGGAGAGATTCCTTCCTGGTCCACCGACCCTGGAGAAAGTGTTGCTCCAACACCTCGCCCCAGCCCAGCAGACTGGCATCCATTGTCAGGAGGAGACAGTTGGAGATCCAGAAGGGATGGCCCCTGCTCAACTGTTGGTCCTGAAGCCACCAGCTCAGTGACAGACGAACCTCCGGAGTCAAGGAGATCATTTGAGACCTTATCCGATGAGGCAGGCCGTCCCACTTGGAGAGGATTAACCTCTGCAGAGGGCGGTAATGAAATTGAGTGTACTCTACCATATCGAAAGCCGTCACCATGAGACCTAGTACTTGCATCGCCATGTGTAGTGACACTCTTGGGTGAGAGAGGAAGTATCTGATACTGTCCTGAATTTTCAGGACTTTCTCTGGAGACAGAAACAATCATTGGCTGTGTGTGTCCAGCAGTGCCCCCAGGTGCACCATGCTCCGAGCAGGGACCAGCTAGGACTTTTTTCAGTTGATGAGCCACCCGTGGACTTGTAGGAATTGGACCGCCAGTTCCAGATAACTGTGGAGAACCTCTTGGGAGTTCACCAGGATCAGCAAGTCATCCAGATTTGGCAGGATCCCGATTCTCTGATGGTGAAGGGTCGACATCACGGCCATGACATTGGTGAATATCCGAGGTGCCGTGGCCAAACCAGAAGGCAGGGCCTGAAATCCAAAAAATAACCAGGCACAACACTGCTTAGCTTCCAACATCAGATGAGTTTGGACATATCCAGTATGATGCGGCTGTAGATGATTTTTGCTGTTTCTGTTAGATAGCTTCTACTTCTAACTACTGGTACATAAATTAATAAGTTTCAAAATAGAATGCATCAAAAGAACGGTGTTGGTAGTATAAAACTACCTACAGCACCTGGTATTCCCAGGTGGTCTCACATCCAAGACCAAACCAGGCCTAAAATCAGATGATATTGGGCATATACAGTGTGGTGTGGCTGTAGATGAGCTTAGTGGTTTCTGTTAGAGTTCTTCTACTTCTAACTACTGGTATATTAATGAATATGTTTCAAAATGGAATACATCAAGAGAACAGTGTTGGTAGTGTAAAACAACATAGAGCGCCTGGTACTCCCAGGTGGTCTCTCATCCAAATACTAACGAGGGACAACACTGCTTAGCTTCCAAGATCAGATGACATTGGACATATCTAGTGTGATGCAGCTACAGATGTATACTCATACATCGTTGCTCATAGCATACTATTTAGGGTCCTGTGTCGCAAGTTGGAAATAACGTTATGGCGTGCATTGTGTCCCATGCCATGTAATACACAGTTTAACCGCTGGGTGGCGAATGCTCTCACCTTAAGTCTACAGTGCTGAATACAATGCTGTGGCAGTAGCCAGTGATCTGTGAGAGGCTGGCCAATCACGTTCTTCCCTTTATAAAAAATCCCTTTCCACAAAATACAATGCCACGCTGCCCATGCTGCCACCCTGTTCACTCAATTCATTTTGTTGTTACATTGTGTACAAAATCCCGGATATCATTAGCATAAACAGCATTAATATTTCAGACAGCCTTTCCGGTTCTGTTACTTCAAATGGCCAGAAATATTTAATGCACACTTCCACTGGGTCCCTATCTCATTAATGTGTCTTCCAGATGGTCTCCATTGCTTTTCCGACACTGTTAGTGGATTCAATCCAATTTTTTTTAAAGCAATTAGATAAAACACATCACATATACACCCGGAGGGCTGGTTTGTGTCATGGTTGGCTGTGGCCTAACGAGTACAGTGTCTGCCTGCAATACATGCTCTCTTTGGTTCGATACCCAGTGCAGCAAGACACTGTTATTTTATTTGAATTGAATTTTAATTTGTTTATTTATTATTTTTTAATACAATAAAGTTATTTGGTGTGTTGCTACTTCTCTTTATAGAAAAAAAGTCTGCTTCTTCAAAATACAATGCCACGCTGCGGCCCTGTTCACTCAATTAATTTTGTCGTTACGTTGTGTACAAAATCCCGGATAGCATTAGCATAAACAGCATTACTATTTCGGACAGAGGTTCATTTGCTTTAAATGACCAGAAATATTTAATGCACAGTGCCACTGGGTCCCTATCTCATCAATATGACTCCCAGATGCTCTCCATTGCTTTTCCAACATTTGGCGGATTCAATTAGTTTTTTTAAAAAAAGCAATCAGATAAAACACATCACATAAACACCTGGAGGGCAGTTCTGTAGCATGGTTTGCTATAGCCTAACGAGTACAGTGCCTGCCTGCAATGCATGCATTCCTGGGTTCGATACAGTGCGGCGTGCAATTATTATATTATTTTAATGTATTTATTTATTCTTTTTTAATACAATAAAGTTATTTGGTGTGTTGCTACTTCTCTTTATACAAAAAAAGTAAATTTCTACAAAATACAATGCCATGCTGCCGCCCTGTTCACTCAATTCATTTTGTTGTTATGTTGTGTACAAAATCCCGAATAGCGAAAGCATAAACAGCATTAATATTTCAGACAGCATTTCCAGTTCAGTTGCTTCAAATTTGCAGAAATATTTAATGCACAGTGCCACTGGGTTCCTATCTCATTAATATGACTCCCAGATTGTCCCCATTGCTTTTCTGACACTGTTAGTGGATTCAATCCATTTTTTTTTCCTTTAAAAAGTAATCAGATAAAACACATCACATATACACCCGGTGGGCCTGTCTGTACCATGGTAGGCTGTGGCCTAATGTGTACAGTGTCTTCCTGCAATGCATGCATTCCTGGGTGTGATACCCAGTGTGGCATGCAATCATTATTTTATTTTAATTTATTTATTCTTTTTTAATAAAATAAAGTTATTTGGTGTGTTGCTACTTCTCTTTATATAAAAAAAAGAAACCAACAGCTCATCTACAGCCACACCACACTGGATATGCCCAATCTTATCTGATCCAGCCAACTTTGGCCCACTGCTTGGATGATATCACCGTATGCAAATCCATCTGCTGCAGTCCTTCCCCCAGTAATGCTTACACTAGTTGTGGCATTTGGTTTGATGTTTGGGGGTGCTTCAGTATTAGGCATCCTTCCGCCCTCCCACGTCCGGCTGAAGAGATGTGGCCTCCATGCAGTTGTTGTCTCCAGACAAGAGTTCCCTTGTGCTTCCTCAGTTGGATCTCCTTCACTTGACAGGGGGGTGCCCAAGCAGCGACCCTCCCCAGCTCTAGCCTAACTCCTACTTACCTGCCAGGTGAGATATTATGATCATGAAGGTGCTTCTCCCAGGGCAAGGCTCACCTATTGCACTCTGGGTGTGCTTCCACTGCAATTTCCCCAAATGTGGAAAACTTGATTGCATAATTTGTGGTAGTGGGGGACTGCATTTGTACTTTCCCCTGGTTGGTTCTGGTATAATTCAGATCTCTTTGTCTCAGGTCTATCTCCACCCTAGTTTGCTGTCTGTTTCCACTTCTCTTTTCTTGAGCCCCTCCCTTCTATGCCCTTGTGCACTATCCTGACTTCTCCTCCCGTCTGCTTACTATGTGCCTTCCAACGCACAATGTGAACTACAGGTGGTGCTGCAGGGCCCACACCCTTTTATTTGCCTTACAGAGCAGCTCTGGAGCTGTTACAGTGCCCAGCTGCTGCAAGAAATCAGCTTGAATGCTTCAGGGGCTGGCGCATGGCCAACATGAGCCCCACTCTGAAGGAGGGTGGGGGTGTTTAATGCGAACTAGGGGTCATCCAAGCGCCGCAAAAGGCCGCCATGCCCTGCATGCCCCTTTTCTCTTTTCATATGCAGATGAGTGTTTTTTATTCTTTTTTAATAAAATAAAGTTATTTGGTGTGTTGCTACTTCTCTTTATATAAAACAGGAAACCAACAGCTCATCTACAGCCACACCACACTGGATATGCCCAATCTTATCTGATCAAGCCAACTTTGGCCCACTGCTTGGATGACATCACCGTATGCAAATCCGTCTGCTGCAGACCTTCCCCCAGGAATGCTTGCACTAGTTGTTGCATATGGTTTGATGTTTGAGGGTGCTTCAGTATTAGGCAGCCTTCTGCCCTCCCATGTTCATCTGAAAAGATGTGGTCTCCCTGCAGTTGTTGTCCCCAGACAAGAGTTCCCTTGTGCTTCCTCAGTTGAATCTCCTTACCTTGACGGGGGTGTGCCCAAGCAGCCGCCCTCCCCAGCCCTATCCCAACACATACTTATCTTGCATATGAGATCTCTTGATCATGAAGATAGTTCTCACAGGTTGAGGTTCATCCATTACATTTTAAAGTAGGAAGGTACAAATTACATATTCAAATTGCATCTATGAGCCGGATTCAAATGTTTCCCCCCCCCCTTCCTTTCTCAATTGTGCCCATCAGCAGCTATTCTAATGTTGCTGCCAATGGGTGTGACACATTAATTTCTTCTGTGGGGTACACATGACTCCACAAGGATTCTCATTGGGGTGTAGAGTAGGATCTTGATCTGAGGCACCAACAGGCTCAAAGCTTTTGACTGTTCCCAAGATGCTCAGCGCCCCCTCCTCTATAACCTCACTTCCATGAACAGGGAGCTCAGTTTGGAGTTGGTGCTTTCAGTAGCAGGCCACTTAACAGGGGGCTGCCTCAGGCAGCCTATTCTTAGCTATTAATTTTGACAAGAAAAGAAGAACTTTTTTTATAAGAATCTACAAGGGCTGCAGCAGGCTAGGTCTAATAGACGTCTTTAATGCAGCTCCATCACTCCCAGCGGCGCTGTATACTCCCGTGCCCTGGTTGCTGGGTCACTGCAGCGGAGGCTCCGGTTTCTTCCTAAGGTCAGTCACACACACACCGCCCTCCGGGATCACGAGGCCGCTGATGAAAGGGAGGTAAGGGGCTTCTGTGCCCACACTATACCGTGATGCAGCGTGGCCATAGGGGGCGGGCCGTGTGCGCACTGGCGTGGGTACTGATTACTGTGCAGCCGCTCCACTAGCCACCAGGGACAGTAAAGGAGCACATGTCTGGGGGTTTTTCTCCTATATTAACCCCATTTTGTACTGCCGCAGTGCATTGTGATAGGTAATAGGGCCTGATTCAGTTTGGATTGCAATCGCAATAAGCAATCCAACTGCAAAAATTGCTAAGAGCATACGCATGTGCCTGCATTTTCTATGGCACCCCGCAGATAATGCAATCACCTCTGCCTGTCAATCAGTGCGGGGGGGGGAGGAGGGGGGTCAGAAACACCCCATTTCCAAGTCGGAGATGGAGCGGTGCAGGGGCAGGGCCTCAAAATGGGATTGGCAACGGAGAAACAGGAGGCATGGTCAGAGCGGCTGCATGACATCACATGCAGCCGCTGCGATCACAAAAATTGTGGCGGCTTCCTGTGCACAGATACAGTCTGCACCAGCAGGAGGCTACCCCATTTTTTATGATCACGCTGAACTGCACTGCGACTGCAATTTCAGCGTGGTCAAGAAGGGAGGCGGCATGCTGGGTGGCCATGCCCTGTAATGGGTGGCCCCAGCATGCGTACCAAAGGATTGCAAATTCTGTTACTTGGCAGAATTTGCAATCCTTACTGAATTAGGCCCATTGATTACAATATTTATTTGTAAACAATATTTGCAGTTTTTCTTCAGGGACTAACACAAAAGATGCTTGGGGCTACTAACACATGGGTAAGCCACGTAAAGCTTCCCATGGGTCAGTGGCATCACAACGGGGTTGCAGCCCACACCCGAGTGTCACTCGCCAAGGGGGGTGACACCAAAGTGCCGGCTCCTCTTCAGTGACAGAATCTGGGTGTTGCACTGTGACATTACGTGCAATACCCAGTTTCTGTCACTGTGCAGGAGCCAGCACCGCTCACACACTAGTCCCCGGGTGCAGCCCGCAACCCCCGGGACACCCGGAGCGACAAAATGGAGATTCAGGCCACTAGGCCACGCCCCTAGCTATGAGACCATGCCTCCTTTTTACCATTGCGCTGCTTATTTGCGCTGCACTGCATTACAATCTCCCTCGCCGCCTCTCTGGGTGTCACCAGTGATAGTGACACCTCTGCCATGCTTGTAGCAGCTGGTCCTAAGATCTAAGCCTCCAGCCCTGAGTGTTTGCCCTTGTGACTTGTTGATCATTATAGCGTAGCAGATCCTTACAGAAAACTGCAGGCGCTTAGATTGAAAAGAAAAAAAATGATGGGTATAAGGTAGAGAGTAGCGGGTTCGGTTCTCAGAGAACCGAATTCCCCCCTGAACTCCACGTGGTTTACACGGGTCCGAGGCAGGCTCGGTTGTTGCCGCCTGACTCGGAAAACCTGAATGAGGGAAAATGTCATCATCACGCTGACGGATTCTCACGAGATTCGGTTTCCATATAAAGAGCCGCGCGTCTCCGCCATTTTTACTCGTGCATTGAAGAGAGAGTGGAGAGGACTTGGCTATGTTCTCTCGGTGGAAATCTCAATATCAGTACTCAGTATCAGTGCTTACTTATTGCTGCTCAGTAATACTAGTAGTGTGTCTCTCCTGCTCAGTGTCAGTTCTCAGTAGTATCCTCATCAGTGCTCAGTATCACTGCTCATTGTCTTGTGCTGCATTGTGGTGCTCAGCATACTACAGTACATTACTAATAGTCCAGTGCTGCATCTTGCTGCTCAGTGTCAGTTCTAGTATCCTCATCAGTGCTCAGTATCACTGCTCATTGCATTGTGGTGTTCAGTATACTACAGTAACATAGTAATATAGTAACATAGTAACATAGTATTTGAGGGTAAGTAGAGGCAAATTGCCCATCGTTTTCAACCTGTTTTAAGTTGTGATGATTCTTCATACTTGCTGAATAATGTTTTATGACTAGTTAGCTACTATAACTCATGTTACCCCCGGATTAACCATGTTGATATTTTAAGTATTATAACCTTGGATATCTTTTTCATTCAGAAATGTATCCATTTCTTTTTTAAATCCAATTACAGAGTCCGCCATTACCACCTTCCCTGGCAGGGAATTCCACATTCTGATTGCCTTAACAGTGAAGAACCCTTTCCTCCATTGCGTTCGGAACTTTCTCTCCTCCAGTCACAGCGAGTGCCCACGTGTCCTAAACTGTGTTCTTTTAATAAATAATTCCTCTGATAACTGTGATGTACCTTTACATATTTGAAGATATTAATAATATCTCCTCTTAGGCACCTCTTTTCTAGTGTATACATATTCAGCCTAGTAAGTCTTTCCTTATAATCCAGTCCTTTTAGGCCTTTAATCAATTTAGCCTTCAGGATCTCTTGCACTTCCATGAGCAGCAGAGTGGTGCAATGGAAGCATGCTGGGTTTATAACCCAGAGGTCGATTGATCGAAACCATCCTCTGCTATGTGCATTTATTTTATTTTTTTGATAATTAAAGTAATCAAAAACTGGGATTAATATTTTGGCTCTTTTATTTTTACTTAAAGTACAATAACTTTTACCATTTTAATTTGTTTTAATAGTATATTGACAGCATTATTTTCTTTCAAAAATCCACTTAATTTTCTTTACCCTATTACTAAAATGGTAATTGACAAAAACAAACTACATTGTCACCAGAAGAGCAATGCAAAATGTACAAGTGATATATTAAAATCATCTTCCATCTTGAATTTCAATGATGCATTGGGACAATGATTTTGTGAAAACATCTTCACCCTTAAAGAAAGATTTTTTTAATTCCTTACCTGTGTGCTAATTAGATTATCACATAAAACAGACCTCCACATGAGAAAGCAGCAAGGATGCATTGGCGTTTATGATTCCTGGTGTCAACCTGTATTATTTCAGTAGACATTGAAATGAGGATGCATCTTGTTGCCTTTCCAATGAAGCAAGTTTAATTCAGTAATAGGTGAAAAACCATCCTTACAAAGGTGTTAATCAGAGACTTGGCTTTGTGGACACTTTTCAGAGAATAAATTTAATAGCATAAAAATAAATCCAGAAAATGAAGAACTGTTTAATCCTCACTTGGATTTCTCTGCCTGCATAATTTTTTTTCTCTCTGCAACCCAATGCTAAATTGTGCTTCCTAGCTGTTTTTTTTTTTATAAAACCACTTATTCAAATCTAAAGGCAAGACCCCTTAAGAGGGGGTTTGATATTTTATATTTCCCTGGGTGGAATTGAACCAGCAACCTTTCAATAAAAGTCTGCACGCGCTAATCCATTTCGCCACCGAGTACAAAAATGTACAAGTGATATATCAAAATCATCTTTCCAGCTTGAATTTCTATGATGCATTGGGGCAACAATTTTGTGAGAAACATCTTCACCCTTAAAGAAAGCTTTTCTTAATTCCTTACCTGTGTGCTGATTAGATATCACCTAGTATTCCCATTTAACCTCTGCCTCAGTCACCCACTGTCTCCCTGTCATCCCTGCCTCACCAGTCATTCACTATCTCCCTGTCACCACTGCTTCACCAGTCACCCACTATCTCCCTGTCACCAATACTTCAGTCACCCACTAGCTCCCTGTGACCCCTGCCTCACCAGTCACCCACTATCTTCCTGTCACCCCTGCCTCTCCAGTCACCATCTTCCTGTCACTCCTGCCTTACTTGCCCACTATCTCCCTTTCACCCCTACTTCAGTCACCCACTATCTCCTTGTCACCCCTGCCTCACCAGTCACCCACTATCTCCCTGTCACCCCTGCCTCAGTCATTCACTATCTCCATGGCACTGTCACTCACTATCTCCCTGCCACCCCAGCCTCAGTCACCCACTATCTCTATTGTCAACCCTGCCTCAGTCACCCACTATCCTTCTGTCACCCCTGCCTCAGTCATCCACTATCTCGCTATCAACCCTGCCTGAGTCTCACACTTTCCCTGTCACCCCTGCCTCAGTTACCCACTATCTCCCAGTCACCACTGTCTCAGTCAACCACTATACCTGTGACCCCTGCCTCAGTCGCCCACTATACCAGTCACCCCTGCCTGAGTCACCCACTATCTCTGTCACCCCTGCCTCAGTCAACCACTATCTCACTATCACCCCTGCCTGAGTCACACACTTTCCCTGTCACCCCTGCCTCAGTTACCCACTATCTCCCATTCACCGCTGCCTCAGTCCCAAACTACACTGCATAACCCTCAATTTACCAGTGTGTATCTCCTTGCAAAATGAAGATATGGGCAAGGAAAAGCTGTCTTGTACCTTTGCATTTTTCTCCCAAACTAAGGACACTAGAGAGAAAATTTTAAAGCCTCCTGTTAGGCCTTCATCTACACTGCATAACCCTCAATTTACCAGTGTGTATCTCCTTGCAAAAGGAAGATATGGGCAAGGAAAAGCTGTCTTGTACCTTTGCATTTTTCTCCCAAACTAAGGACACTAGAGAGAAAATTTTAAAGCCTCCTGTTAGGCCTTCATCTACACTGCATAACCCTCAATTTACCAGTGTGTATCTCCTTGCAAAAGGAAGATATGGGCAAGGAAAAGCTGTCTTGTACCTTTGCATTTTTCTCCCAAACTAAGGACACTAGAGAGAAAATTTTAAAGCACCCTGTTAGGCCTTCATCTACACGGAATAGCCCTGAATTTACCAATGTGTATCTCCTTGCAAAAGGAAAAGCTGTTTTGTACCTTTGCATTTTTCTCCCAAACTAAGGACACTAGAGAGAAAATTTTAAAGCCTCCTGTTAGTCCTTCATCTACACGGAATAGACCTGAATTTACCAAGGTGTATCTCCTTGCAAAAGGAAGATATGGGCAAGGAAAAGCTGTCTTGTACCTTTGCATTTTTCTCCCAAACTAAGGACACTAGAGAGAAAATTTTAAAGCCTCCTGTTAGGCCTTCATCTACACTGCATAACCCTCAATTTACCAGTGTGTATCTCCTTGCAAAAGGAAGATATGGGCAAGGGAAAGCTGTCTTGTACCTTTGCATTTTTCTCCCAAACTAAGGACACTAGAGAGAATATTTTAAAGCCTCCTGTTAGGCCTTCATCTGCACTGCATAACCCTCAATTTACCAGTGTGTATCTCCTTGCAAAAGGAAGATATGGGCAAGGAAAAGCTGTCTTGTACCTTTGCATTTTTCTCCCAAACTAAGGACACTAGAGAGAAAATTTTAAAGCCTCCTGTTAGGGCTTCATCTACACTGCATAACCCTCAATTTACCAGTGTGTATCTCCTTGCATAAGGAAGATATGGGCAAGGAAAAGCTGTCTTGTACCTTTGCATTTTTCTCCCAAACTAAGGACACTAGAGAGAATATTTTAAAGCCTCCTGTTAGGCCTTCATCTGCACTGCATAACCCTCAATTTACCAGTGTGTATCTCCTTGCAAAAGGAAGATATGGGCAAGGGAAAGCTGTCTTGTACCTTTGCATTTTTCTCCCAAACTAAGGACACTAGAGAGAAAATTTTAAAGCCTCCTGTTAGGCCTTCATCTACACTGCATAACCCTCAATTTACCAGTGTGTTTCTCCTTGCAAAAGGAAGATATGGGCAAGGAAAAGCTGTCTTGTACCTTTGCATTTTTCTCCCAAACTAAGGACACTAGAGAGAACATTTTAAAGCCTCCTGTTAGGCCTTCATCTACACTGCATAACCCTCAATTTACCAGTGTGTATCTCCTTGCAAAAGGAAGATATGGGCAAGGAAAAGCTGTCTTGTACCTTTGCATTTTTCTCCCAAACTAAGGACACTAGAGAGAAAATGTTAAAGCCTCCTGTTAGGCCTTCATCTACACTGCATAACCCTCAATTTACCAGTGTGTATCTCCTTGCAAAAGGAAGATATGGGCAAGGAAAAGCTATCTTGTACCTTTGCATTTTTCTCCCAAACTAAGGACACTAGAGAGAAAATTTTAAAGCCTCCTGTTAGGCCTTCATCTACACTGCATAACCCTCAATTTACCAGTGTGTATCTCCTTGCAAAAGGAAGATATGGGCAAGGAAAAGCTGTCTTGTACCTTTGCATTTTTCTCCCAAACTAAGGACACTAGAGAGAAAATTTTAAAGCCTCCTGTTAGGCCTTCATCTACACTGCATAACCCTCAATTTACCAGTGTGTATCTCCTTGCAAAAGGAAGATATGGGCAAGGAAAAGCTGTCTTGTACCTTTGCATTTTTCTCCCAAACTAAGGACACTAGAGAGAAAATTTTAATGCCTCCTGTTAGGCCTTCATCTACACTGCCTAACCCTCAATTTACCAGTGTGTATCTCCTTGCAAAAGGAAGATATGGGCAAGGAAAAGCTGTCTTGTACCATTGCATTTTTCTCCCAAACTAAGGACACTAGAGAGAAAATGTTAAAGCCTCCTGTTAGGCCTTCATCTACACTGCATAACCCTCAATTTACCAGTGTGTATCTCCTTGCAAAAGGAAGATATGGGCAAGGAAAAGCTATCTTGTACCTTTGCATTTTTCTCCCAAACTAAGGACACTAGAGAGAAAATTTTAAAGCCTCCTGTTAGGCCTTCATCTACACTGCATAAACCTCAATTTACCAGTGTGTATCTCCTTGCAAAAGGAAGATATGGGCAAGAGAAAGCTGTCTTGTACCTTTGCATTTTTCTCCCAAACTAAGGACACTAGAGAGAAAATTTTAAAGCCTCCTGTTAGGCCTTCATCTACACTGCATAACCCTCAATTTACCAGTGTGTATCTCCTTGCAAAAGGAAGATATGGGCAAGGAAAAGCTGTCTTGTACCTTTGCATTTTTCTCCCAAACTAAGGACACTAGAGAAAACATTTTAAAGCCTCCTGTTAGGCCTTCATCTACACTGCATAACCCTCAATTTACCAGTGTGTATCTCCTTGCAAAAGGAAGATATGGGCAAGGAAAAGCTGTCTTGTACCTTTGCATTTTTCTCCCAAACTAAGGACACTAGAGAGAAAATTTTAAAGCCTCCTGTTAGGCCTTCATCTACACTGCATAACCCTCAATTTACCAGTGTGTATCTCCTTGCATAAGGAAGATATGGGCAAGGAAAAGCTGTCTTGTACCTTTGCATTTTTCTCCCAAACTAAGGACACTAGAGAGAATATTTTAAAGCCTCCTGTTAGGCCTTCATCTGCACTGCATAACCCTCAATTTACCAGTGTGTATCTCCTTGCAAAAGGAAGATATGGGCAAGGAAAAGCTGTCTTGTACCTTTGCATTTTTCTCCCAAACTAAGGACACTAGAGAGAAAATTTTAAAGCCTCCTGTTAGGCCTTCATCTACACTGCATAACCCTCAATTTACCAGTGTGTATCTCCTTGCAAAAGGAAGATATGGGCAATGAAAAGCTGTCTTGTACCTTTGCATTTTTCTCCCAAACTAAGGACACTAGAGAGAAAATTTTAAAGCCTCCTGTTAGGCCTTCATCTACACTGCATAACCCTCAATTTACCAGTGTGTATCTCCTTGCAAAAGGAAGATATGGGCAAGGAAAAGCTGTCTTGTACCTTTGCATTTTTCTCCCAAACTAAGGACACTAGAGAGAACATTTTAAAGCCTCCTGTTAGGCCTTCATCTACACTGCATAACCCTCAATTTACCAGTGTGTATCTCCTTGCAAAAGGAAGATATGGGCAAGGAAAAGCTGTCTTGTACCTTTGCATTTTTCTCCCAAACTAAGGACACTAGAGAGAAAATTGTAAAGCCTCCTGTTAGGCCTTCATCTACACTGCATAAACCTCAATTACCAGTGTGTATCTCCTTGCAAAAGGAAGATATGGGCAAGGAAAAGCTGTCTTGTACCTTTGCATTTTTCTCCCAAACTAAGGACACTAGAGAGAAAATTTTAAAGCCTCCTGTTAGGCCTTCATCTACACTGCATAACCCTCAATTTACCAGTGTGTATCTCCTTGCAAAAGGAAGATATGGGCAAGGAAAAGCTGTCTTGTACCTTTGCATTTTTCTCCCAAACTAAGGACACTAGAGAGAAAATTTTAATGCCTCCTGTTAGGCCTTCATCTACACTGCATAACCCTCAATTTACCAGTGTGTATCTCCTTGCAAAAAGAAGATATGGGCAAGGAAAAGCTGTCTTGTACCTTTGCATTTTTCTCCCAAACTAAGGACACTAGAGAGAAAATTTTAATGCCTCCTGTTAGGCCTTCATCTACACTGCATAACCCTCAATTTACCAGTGTGTATCTCCTTGCAAAAGGAAGATATGGGCAAGGAAAAGCTGTCTTGTACCTTTGCATTTTTCTCCCAAACTAAGGACACTAGAGAGAACATTTTAAAGCCTCCTGTTAGGCCTTCATCTACACTGCATAACCCTCAATTTACCAGTGTCTATCTCCTTGCAAAAGGAAGATATGGGCAAGGAAAAGCTGTCTTGTACCTTTGCATTTTTCTCCCAAACTAAGGACAGTAGAGAGAAAATTTTAAAGCCTCCTGTTAGGCCTTCATCTACACTGCATAACCCTCAATTTACCAGAGTATATCTCCTTGCAAAAGGAAGATATGGGCAAGGAAAAGCTGTCTTGTACCTTTGCATTTTTCTCCCAAACTAAGGACACTAGAGAGAAAATTTTAAAGCCTCCTGTTAGGCCTTCATCTACACTGCATAACCCTCAATTTACCAGTGTGTATCTCCTTGCAAAAGGAAGATATGGGCAAGGAAAAGCTGTCTTGTACCTTTGCATTTTTCTCCCAAACTAAGGACACTAGAGAGAAAATTTTAATGCCTCCTGTTAGGCCTTCATCTACACTGCATAACCCTCAATTTACCAGTGTGTATCTCCTTGCAAAAGGAAGATATGGGCAAGGAAAAGCTGTCTTGTACCTTTGCATTTTTCTCCCAAACTAAGGACACTAGAGAGAAAATTTTAAAGCCTCCTGTTAGGCCTTCATCTACACTGCATAACCCTCAATTTACCAGTGTGTATCTCCTTGCAAAAGGAAGATATGGGCAAGGAAAAGCTGTCTTGTACCTTTGCATTTTTCTCCCAAACTAAGGACACTAGAGAGAAAATTTTAAAGCCTCCTGTTAGGCCTTCATCTACACTGCATAACCCTCAATTTACCAGTGTGTATCTCCTTGCAAAAGGAAGATATGGGCAAGGAAAAGCTGTCTTGTACCTTTGCATTTTTCTCCCAAACTAAGGACACTAGAGAGAAAATTTTAAAGCACCCTGTTAGGCCTTCATCTACACGGAATAGCCTGAATTTACCAATGTGTATCTCCTTGCAAAAGGAAAAGCTGTTTTGTACCTTTGCATTTTTCTCCCAAACTAAGGACACTAGAGAGAAAATTTTAAAGCCTCCTGTTAGGCCTTCATCTACACTGCATAACCCTCAATTTACCAGTGTGTATCTCCTTGCAAAAGGAAGATATGGGCAAGGAAAAGCTGTCTTGTACCTTTGCATTTTTCTCCCAAACTAAGGACACTAGAGAGAAAATGTTAAAGCCTCCTGTTAGGCCTTCATCTACACTGCATAACCCTCAATTTACCAGTGTGTATCTCCTAGCAAAAGGAAGATATGGGCAAGGGAAAGCTGTCTTGTACCTTTGCATTTTTCTCCCAAACTAAGGACACTAGAGAGAAAATTTTAAAGCCTCCTGTTAGGCCTTCATCTACACTGCATAACCCTCAATTTACCAGTGTGTATCTCCTTGCAAAAGGAAGATATGGGCAAGGAAAATCTGTCTTGTACCTTTGCATTTTTCTCCCAAACTAAGGACACTAGAGAGAAAATTTTAAAGCCTCCTGTTAGGCCTTCATCTACACTGCATAACCCTCAATTTACCAGTGTGTATCTCCTTGCAAAAGGAAGATATGGGCAAGGAAAAGCTATCTTGTACCTTTGCATTTTTCTCCCAAACTAAGGACACTAGAGAGAAAATTTTAAAGCCTCCTGTTAGGCCTTCATCTACACTGCATAACCCTCAATTTACCAGTGTGTATCTCCTTGCAAAAGGAAGATATGGGCAAGGAAAAGCTGTCTTGTACCTTTGCATTTTTCTCCCAAACTAAGGACACTAGAGAGAAAATTTTAAAGCCTCCTGTTAGGCCTTCATCTACACTGCATAACCCTCAATTTACCAGTGTGTATCTCCTTGCAAAAGGAAGATATGGGCAAGGAAAAGCTGTCTTGTACCTTTGCATTTTTCTCCCAAACTAAGGACACTAGAGAGAACATTTTAAAGCCTCCTGTTAGGCCTTCATCTACACTGCATAACCCTCAATTTACCAGTGTGTATCTCCTTGCAAAAGGAAGATATGGGCAAGGAAAAGCTGTCTTGTACCTTTGCATTTTTCTCCCAAACTAAGGACACTAGAGAGAAAATTTTAAAGCCTCCTGTTAGGCCTTCATCTACACTGCATAACCCTCAATTTACCAGTGTGTATCTCCTTGCAAAAGGAAGATATGGGCAAGGAAAAGCTGTCTTGTACCTTTGCATTTTTCTCCCAAACTAAGGACACTAGAGAGAAAATTTTAAAGCCTCCTGTTAGGCCTTCATCTACACTGCATAACCCTCAATTTACCAGTGTGTATCTCCTTGCAAAAGGAAGATATGGGCAAGGAAAAGCTGTCTTGTACCTTTGCATTTTTCTCCCAAACTAAGGACACTAGAGAGAAAATTTTAAAGCCTCCTGTTAGGCCTTCATCTACACTGCATAACCCTCAATTTACCAGTGTGTGTCTCCTTGCAAAAGGAAGATATGGGCAAGGAAAAGCTGTCTTGTACCTTTGCATTTTTCTCCCAAACTAAGGACACTAGAGAGAAAATTTTAAAGCCTCCTGTTAGGCCTTCATCTACACTGCATAACCCTCAATTTACCAGTGTGTATCTCCTTGCAAAAGGAAGATATGGGCAAGGAAAAGCTGTCTTGTACCTTTGCATTTTTCTCCCAAACTAAGGACACTAGAGAGAAAATTTTAAAGCCTCCTGTTAGGCCTTCATCTACACTGCATAACCCTCAATTTACCAGTGTGTATCTCCTTGCAAAAGGAAGATATGGGCAAGGAAAAGCTGTCTTGTACCTTTGCATTTTTCTCCCAAACTAAGGACACTAGAGAGAAAATTTTAAAGCACCCTGTTAGGCCTTCATCTACACGGAATAGCCCTGAATTTACCAATGTGTATCTCCTTGCAAAAGGAAAAGCTGTTTTGTACCTTTGCATTTTTCTCCCAAACTAAGGACACTAGAGAGAAAATTTTAAAGCCTCCTGTTAGGCCTTCATCTACACTGCATAACCCTCAATTTACCAGTGTGTATCTCCTTGCAAAAGGAAGATATGGGCAAGGAAAATCTGTCTTGTACCTTTGCATTTTTCTCCCAAACTAAGGACACTAGAGAGAAAATTTTAAAGCCTCCTGTTAGGCCTTCATCTACACTGCATAACCCTCAATTTACCAGTGTGTATCTCCTTGCAAAAGGAAGATATGGGCAAGGAAAAGCTGTCTTGTACCTTTGCATTTTTCTCCCAAACTAAGGACACTAGAGAGAAAATGTTAAAGCCTCCTGTTAGGCCTTCATCTACACTGCATAACCCTCAATTTACCAGTGTGTATCTCCTTGCAAAAGGAAGCTATGGGCAAGGAAAAGCTATCTTGTACCTTTGCATTTTTCTCCCAAACTAAGGACACTAGAGAGAAAATTTTAA
>NC_086446.1:131568843-131576343 GCF_028390025.1 Pseudophryne corroboree
TCACAATGGTGAAGATATCATAATTGTGATGATGATAATGATGTCATAATGATAATGTTGTCCAAAATAGTGATAATGTCATAATGGTGTTCATGTCATAATGGTGATGATGTCATAATAGTGATGATGTCACAATGGTGAAGATATCATAATTGTTATGATGATGATGATGATGATGATGATGATGATGTCATAATGATAATGTTGTTACAAAAGTAATAATGTCATAATGGTGTTCATGTCATAATGGTGATGATGTCATAATAGTAATGATGTCACAATGGTGAAGATATCATAATTGTGATGATGATGATGATGATGATTTTGATGATGTAATAATAATAATAATGTTGTCACAATAGTGATAATGTCATAATGGTGTTCATGTCATAATGGTGATGTCATAATAGTGATGATGTCACAAGTGATAATGTTGTCACAATAGTGATAATGTCATACTGGTGTTCATGTCATAATGGTGATGATGACATAATAGTGATGATGTCACAATGGTGAATATATCATAATTGTGATGATGATGATGATGATGATGATGATATAATGATAATGTTGTCACAATAGTGATAATGTCATAATGGTGTTCATGTCATTAAGGTGATGATGTCATAATAGTGATGATGTCACAATGGTGAAGATATCATAATCATGATGATGATGATGATGATGATGATGTCAATGATAATGTTGTCACAATAGTGATAATGTCATAATGGTATTCATGTCATAATGGTGATGTCATAATAGTGATGATGTCACAATGGTGAAGATATCATAATTGTGATGCTGATGATGATGATGATGATGTTGATGATGATGTCGTAATGATAATGTTGTCCAAAATAGTGATAATGTCATAATGGTGTTCATGTCATAATAGTGATGATGTCACAATGGTGAAGATATCATAATTGTGATGATGATGATGATGATGATTATGATGATGTTTATGTTGATGATGATGATGTCATAATGATAATGTTGTCCAAAATAGTGATAATGTCATAATGGTGTTCATGTCATAATGGTGATGATGTCATAATAGTGATGATGTCACAATGGTGAAGATATCATAATTGTGATGATGATGATGATGATGATTATGTTGATGATGATGATGATGATGATGATTATGTCATAATGATAATGTTGTCCAAAATAGTGATAATGTCATAATGGTGTTCATGTCATAATGGTGATGATGTCACAATAGTGATGATGTCACAATGGTGAAGATATCATAATTGTGATGTTGATGATGATGATGATGATGTTGATGATGATGATGTCATAATGATAATGTTGTCACAATAGTGATAATGTCATAATGGTGTTCATGTCATAATGGTGATGATGTTATAATAGTGATGATGTCACAATGGTGAAGATATCATAATTGTGATGATGATGATGATGATGATGATGATGTCATAATGATAATGTCACAATAGTGATAATGTCATACTGGTGTTCATGTCATAACGGTGATGATGTCATAATAGTGATGATGTCACAATGGTGAATATATCATAATTGTGATGATGATGAAGATGTCATAATGATAATGTTGTCACAATAGTGATAATGTCATAATGGTGTTCATGTCATAATGGTGATGATGTTATAATAGTGATGGTGTCACAATGGTGAAGATATCATAATTGTGATGATGATGATGATGATGATGATGTCATAATGATAATGTTGTCACAATAGTGATAATGTCATAATGGTGTTCATGTCATAATGGTGATGTCATAATAGTGATGATGTCACAATGGTGAATATATCATAATTGTGGTGATGATTATGATGATGATGATGATGATGATGATGATGATGTCGTAATGATAATGTTGTCACAATAGTGATAATGTCATAATGGTGTTCATGTCATAATGGTGATGATGTCATAATAGTGATGATGTCATAATGCTGAAGAAATCATAGTTGTGATGATGATGATGATGATGATGATGATGATGTCATAATGATAATGTTGTCACAATAGTGATAATGTCATAATGGTTTTCATGTCATAAAGTTGATGATGTCATAATAGTGATGATGTCACAATGATAATGTTGTCACAATAGTGATAATGTCATAATGGTGTTCATGTCATAATGGTGATGATGTCATAATAGTGATGATGTCATAATGCTGAAGAAATCATAGTTGTGATGATGATGATGATGATGATGATGATGAATGGTGTTCATGTCATAATGGTGATGTCATAATAGTGATGATGTCACAAGTGATAATGTTGTCACAATAGTAATAATGTCATACTGGTGTTCATGTCATAATGGTGATGATGACATAATAGTGATGATGTCACAATGGTGAATATATCATAATTGTGATGATGATGATGATGATGATGATGATGATGATGATGATATAATGATAATGTTGTCACAATAGTGATAATGTCATAATGGTGTTCATGTCATTAAGGTGATGATGTCATAATAGTGATGATGTCACAATGGTGAAGATATCATAATCATGATGATGATGATGATGATGATAATGATGTCATAATGATAATGTTGTCACAATAGTGATAATGTCATAATGGTGTTCATGTCATAATGGTGATGTCATAATAGTGATGATGTCACAATGGTGAAGATATCATAATTGTTATGATGATGATGATGATGATGATGATGATGATGATGTCATAATGATAATGTTGTTACAAAAGTAATAATGTCATAATGGTGTTCATGTCATAATGGTGATGATGTCATAATAGTAATGATGTCACAATGGTGAAGATATCATAATTGTGATGATGATGATGATGATGATGATTTTGATGATGTAATAATAATAATGTTGTCACAATAGTGATAATGTCATAATGGTGTTCATGTCATAATGGTGATGTCATAATAGTGATGATGTCACAAGTGATAATGTTGTCACAATAGTGATAATGTCATACTGGTGTTCATGTCATAATGGTGATGATGACATAATAGTGATGATGTCACAATGGTGAATATATCATAATTGTGATGATGATGATGATGATGATGATATAATGATAATGTTGTCACAATAGTGATAATGTCATAATGGTGTTCATGTCATTAAGGTGATGATGTCATAATAGTGATGATGTCACATTGGTGAAGATATCATAATCATGATGATGATGATGATGATGATGATGATGTCAATGATAATGTTGTCACAATAGTGATAATGTCATAATGGTATTCATGTCATAATGGTGATGTCATAATAGTGATGATGTCACAATGGTGAAGATATCATAATTGTGATGCTGATGATGATGATGATGATGATGTTGATGATGATGTCGTAATGATAATGTTGTCCAAAATAGTGATAATGTCATAATGGTGTTCATGTCATAATAGTGATGATGTCACAATGGTGAAGATATCATAATTGTGATGATGATGATGATGATGATGATGATTATGATGATGTTTATGTTGATGATGATGATGATGTCATAATGATAATGTTGTCCAAAATAGTGATAATGTCATAATGGTGTTCATGTCATAATGGTGATGATGTCATAATAGTGATGATGTCACAATGGTGAAGATATCATAATTGTGATGATGATGATGATGATGATGATGATGATGATTATGTTGATGATGATGATGATGATGATGATTATGTCATAATGATAATGTTGTCCAAAATAGTGATAATGTCATAATGGTGTTCATGTCATAATGGTGATGATGTCACAATAGTGATGATGTCACAATGGTGAAGATATCATAATTGTGATGTTGATGATGATGATGATGTTGATGATGATGATGTCATAATGATAATGTTGTCACAATAGTGATAATGTCATAATGGTGTTCATGTCATAATGGTGATGATGTTATAATAGTGATGATGTCACAATGGTGAAGATATCATAATTGTGATGATGATGATGATGATGATGATGATGTCATAATGATAATGTCACAATAGTGATAATGTCATACTGGTGTTCATGTCATAACGGTGATGATGTCATAATAGTGATGATGTCACAATGGTGAATATATCATAATTGTGATGATGATGAAGATGTCATAATGATAATGTTGTCACAATAGTGATAATGTCATAATGGTGTTCATGTCATAATGGTGATGATGTTATAATAGTGATGATGTCACAATGGTGAAGATATCATAATTGTGATGATGATGATGATGATGATGATGATGATGTCATAATGATAATGTTGTCACAATAGTGATAATGTCATAATGGTGTTCATGTCATAATGGTGATGTCATAATAGTGATGATGTCACAATGGTGAATATATCATAATTGTGGTGATGATGATGATGATGATGATGATGATGATGATGATGATGTCGTAATGATAATGTTGTCACAATAGTGATAATGTCATAATGGTGTTCATGTCATAATGGTGATGATGTCATAATAGTGATGATGTCACAATGGTGAATATATCATAACTGATGATGATGATGATGTCATAATGATAATGTTGTCACAATAGTGATAATGTCATAATGGTGTTCATGTCATAATGGTGATGATGTCATAATAGTGATGATGTCACAATGGGAAAAATATCATAATTGTGGTGATGATGATGATGATGATGATGTCATAATGATAATGTTGTCACAATAGTGATAATGTCATAATGGTGTTCATGTCATAATGGTGATGATGTCATAATAGTGATGATGTCACAATGCTGAAGAAATCATAGTTGTGATGATGATGATGATGATGATGATGATGATGTCACAATTATAATGTTGTCACAATAGTGATAATGTCATAATGGTTTTCATGTCATAAAGTTGATGATGTCACAATGGTGAATATATCATAACTGTGATGATGATGATGATGATGATGATGATGTCATAATGATAATATTGTCACAATAGTGATAATGTCATAATGGTGTTCATGTCATAATGGTGATGATGTCATAATAGTGATGATGTCACAATGCTGAAGAAATCATAGTTGTGATGATGATGATGATGATGATGATGATGTCATAATTATAATGTTGTCACAATAGTGATAATGTCATAATGGTTTTCATGTCATAAAGTTGATGATGTCACAATGGTGAATATATCATAACTGTGATGATGATGATGATGATGATGATGATGATGATGATGTCATAATGATAATGTTGTCACAATAGTGATAATGTCATAATGGTGTTCATGTCATAATGGTGATGTCATAATAGTGATGATGTCACAATGGTGAAGATATCATAATTGTGATGATAATGATGATGATGATGATGATGATGATGATGTCGTAATGATAATGTTGTCACAATAGTGATAATGTCATAATGGTGTTCATGTCATAATGGTGATGATGTCATAATAGTGATGATGTCACAATGCTGAAGAAATCATAGTTGTGATGATGATGATGATGATGATGATGTCATAATTACAATGTTGTCACAATAGTGATAATGTCATAATGGTTTTCATGTCATAAAGTTGATGATGTCACAATGGTGAATATATCATAACTGTGATGATGATGATGATGATGATGATGATGATGATGATGTCATAATGATAATATTGTCACAATAGTGATAATGTCATAATGGTGTTCATGTCATAATGGTGATGATGTCATAATTATGATGATGTCACAATGGGGAAAATATCATAATTGTGGTGATGATGATGATGATGATGATGATGATGATGATGATGTCATAATGATAATGTTGTCACAATAATGATAATGTCATAATGGTGTTCATGTCATAATTGTGATGTCATAATAGTGATGATGTCACAATGGTGAAGATATCATAACTGTGATGATGATGATGATGATGATGATGATGTCATAATGATAATATTGTCACAATAGTGATAATGTCATAATGGTGTTCATGTCATAATGGTGATGATGTCATAATAGTGATGATGTCACAGTGGTGAAGATATCATAATTGTGGTGATGATGATGATGATGATGTCATAATGATAATGTTGTCACAATAGTGATAATGTCATAATGGTGTTCATGTCATAATGGTGATGATGTCATAATAGTGATGATGTCACAATGGTGAAGATATCATAATTGTGATGGTGATGATGATGATGATGATGATGATGATGATGTCATAATGATAATGTTGTCCAAAATAGTGATAATGTCATAATGGTGTTCATGTCATAATGGTGATGTCATAATAGTGATGATGTCACAATGGTGAAGATATCATAATTGTGATGATGATGATGATGATGATGATGATGATGATGATGTCATAATGATAATGTTGTCACAATAGTGATAATGTCATAATGGTGTTTATGTCATAATGGTGATGATGTTATAATAATGATGATGTCACAATGGTGAAGATATCATAATTGTGATGATGATGATGATGATGATGATGATGTCATAATGATAATGTCACAATAGTGATAATGTCATACTGGTGTTCATGTCATAACGGTGATGATGTCATAATAGTGATGATGTCACAATGGTGAATATATCATAATTGTGATGATGATGATGATGATGATGATGTCATAATGATAATGTTGTCACAATAGTGATAATGTCATAATGGTGTTCATGTCATAATGGTGATGTCATAATAGTGATGATGTCACAATGGTGAAGATATCATAATTGTGGTGATGATGATGATGATGATGATGATGATGATGATGTCGTAATGATAATGTTTTCACAATAGTGATAATGTCATAATGGTGTTCATGTCATAAAGTTGATGATGTCATAATAGTGATGATGTCACAATGCTGAAGAAATCAAAATTGTGATGATGATGATGTCATAATGATAATGTTGTCACAATAGTGATAATGTCATAATGGTGTTCATGTCATAATGGTGATGATGTCATAATAGTGATGATGTCACAATGGGGAAAATATCATAATTGTGGTGATGATGATGATGATGATGATGTCATAATGATAATGTTGTCACAATAGTGATAATGTCATAATGGTGTTCATGTCATAATGGTGATGATGTCATAATAGTGATGATGTCACAATGCTGAAGAAATCATAATTGTGATGATGATGATGATGATGATGATGATGATGTCATAATGATAATGTTGTCACAATAGTGATAATGTCATAATGGTTTTCATGTCATAAAGTTGATGATGTCATAATAGTGATGATGTCACAATGGTGAATATATCATAACTGATGATGATGATGATGATGATGATGTCATAATGATAATGTTGTCACAATAGTGATAATGTCATAATGGTGTTCATGTCATAATGGTGATGATGTCATAATAGTGATGATGTCACAATGGGAAAAATATCATAATTGTGGTGATGATGATGATGATGATGATGTCATAATGATAATGTTGTCACAATAGTGATAATGTCATAATGGTGTTCATGTCATAATGGTGA
>NC_086446.1:131658843-131661343 GCF_028390025.1 Pseudophryne corroboree
GAAGATATCATAATTGTGATGATGATGATGATGATGATAATGATGATGATGATAATAATGATAATGTCATATTAATAATGTTGTCACAATAGTGATAATGTCATAATGGTGTTCATGTCATAATGGTGATGATGTCATAATAGTGATGATGTCACAATGGTGAAGATATCATAATTGTGATGATGACGATGATGATGATGATGTCGTCATAATGATAATGTCCAAAACAGTGATAATGTCATAATGGTGATGTCATAATAGTGATGATGTCACAATGGTGAAGATATCATAATTATGATGATGATGATGTTGTTGATGATGATGATGTCATAATGATAAAGTCGTCCAAAATAGTGATAATGTCATAATGGTGTTCATGTCATAATTGTGATGTCATAATAGTGATGATGTCACAATGGTGAAGATATTATAATAATGATGATGATGGTGATGATGATGATGATGATGATGATGTCATAATGATAATGTTGTCACAATAGTGATAATGTCATAATGGTGTTCATGTCATAATGGTGATGATGTCATAATAGTGATGATGTCACAATGGGGAAAATATCATAATTGTGGTGGTGATGATGATGATGATGATGATGATGATGATGTCATAATGATAATGTTGTCACAATAGTGATAATGTCATAATGGTGTTCATGTCATAATGGTGATGATGTCATAATAGTGATGATGTCACAATGGTGAAGATATCATAATTGTGATGATGGTGATGATGATGATGATGATGATGATGATGTTGTTGTTGATGATGATGATGATATCATAATGATAATGTTGTCCAAAATAGTGATAATGTCATAATGGTGTTCATGTCATAATGGTGATGTCATAATAGTGATGATGTCACAATGGTGAAGATATCATAATTGTGATGATGATGATGATGATGATGATGATGTTGAGGATGTTAAAGATGGTGATGATAATGATATAATGAAAATGTTGTCACAATAGTGATAATGTCATACTGGTGTTCATGTCATAATGGTGATGATGTCACAATGGTGAAGATAGCATAATTGTTATGATGATGATGATGATGATGATGATGATGATGATGATGATGTCATAATGATAATGTTGTCACAATTGTAAAAATGTCATAATGGTGTTCATGTCATAATGGTGATGATGTCACAATAGTGATGATGTCACAATGGTGAAGATATCATAATTGTGATGATGATGATGATGATGATGATGATGTCATAATGATAATGTTGTCACAACAGTGATAATGTCATAATGGTGTTCATGTCATAATGGTGATGATGTTATAATAGTGATGATGTCACAATGGTGAAGATATCATAATTGTGGTGATGATGATGATGATGATGATGATGATGATGATGATGATGATGTCATAATGATAATGTCACAATAGTGATAATGTCATACTGGTGTTCATGTCATAACGGTGATGATGTCATAATAGTGATGATGTCACAATTGTGAATATATCATAATTGTGATGATGATGAAGATGTCATAATGATAATGTTGTCACAATAGTGATAATGTCATAATGGTGTTCATGTCATAATGGTGATGATGTTATAATAGCGATGATGTCACAATGGTGAAGATATCATAATTGTGATGATGATGATGATGATGATGATGATGATGATGATGATGTCATAATGATAATGTTTTCACAATAGTGATAATGTCATAATGGTTTTCATGTCATAAAGTTGATGATGTCATAATAGTGATGATGTCACAATGGTGAATATATCATAACTGATGATGATGATGATGTCATAATGATAATGTTGTCACAATAGTGATAATGTCATACTGGTGTTCATGTCATAATGGTGATGATGTCATAATAGTGATGATGTCACAATGGTGAAGATATCATAATTGTGATGATGATGATGATGATGATGATGATGATGATGTCATAATGATAATGTTGTCACAATAGTGATAATGTCATAATGGTGTTCATGTCATAATGGTGATGATGTCATAATAGTGATGATGTCACAATGGTGAAGATGTCATAATTGTGATGATGATGATAATAATAATGATGATGTCATATTAATAATGTTGTCACAATAGTGATAATGTCATAATGGTGTTCATGTCATAATGGTGATGATGTCATAATAGTGATGATGTCACAATGTTGAAGATATCATAATTGTGATGATGATGATGATGATGATGATGATGATGATGATGATGTCATAATGATAATGTCCAAAACAGTGATAATGTCATAATGGTGATGTCATAATAGTGATGATGTCACAATGGTGAAGATATCATAATTGTGATGATGATGATGATGATGATGTTGATGTTGATGATGATGATGTCATAATGATAAAGTCGTCCAAAATAGTGATAATGTCATAATGGTGTTCATGTCATAATTGTGATGTCATAATAGTGATGATGTCACAATGGTGAAGATATTATAATAATAATGATGATGATGATG
>NC_086446.1:131678843-131681343 GCF_028390025.1 Pseudophryne corroboree
ATGTCATAATGGTGTTCATGTCATAATTGTGATGTCATAATAGTGATGATGTCACAATGGTGAAGATATCATAATTGTGATGATGATGATGATGATGTCATAATGATAATGTTGTCACAATAGTGATAATGTCATAATGGTGTTCATGTCATAATGGTGATGTCATAATAGTGATGATGTCACAATGGTGAAGATATCATAATTGTGGTGATGATGATGATGATGATGATGATGTCGTAATGATAATGTTTTCACAATAGTGATAATGTCATAATGGTTTTCATGTCATAAAGTTGATGATGTCATAATAGTGATGATGTCACAATGGTGAATATATCATAACTGATGATGATGATGATAATGATGATGATGTCATAATGATAATGTTGTCACAATAGTGATAATGTCATACTGGTGTTCATGTCATAATGGTGATGATGTCATAATAGTGATGATGTCACAATGGTGAAGATATCATAATTGTGATGATGATGATGATGATGATGATGATGATGATGATGATGTCATAATGATAATGTTGTCACAATTGTAAAAATGTCATAATGGTGTTCATGTCATAATGGTGATGATGTCATAATAGTGATGATGTCACAATGGTGAAGATGTCATAATTGTGATGATGATGATGATGATGATGATGATGATGATGATAATGATGATGTCATATTAATAATGTTGTCACAATAGTGATAATGTCATAATGGTGTTCATGTCATAATGGTGATGATGTCATAATAGTGATGATGTCACAATGTTGAAGATATCATAATTGTGATGATGATGATGATGATGATGATGATGATGATGATGATGTCATAATGATAATGTCCAAAACAGTGATAATGTCATAATGGTGATGTCATAATAGTGATGATGTCACAATGGTGAAGATATCATAATTGTGATGATGATGATGATGATGATGTTGATGTTGATGATGATGATGATGTCATAATGATAAAGTCGTCCAAAATAGTGATAATGTCATAATGGTGTTCATGTCATAATTGTGATGTCATAATAGTGATGATGTCACAATGGTGAAGATATTATAATAATGATGATGATGATGATGATGTCATAATGATAATGTTGTCACAATAGTGATAATGTCATAATGGTGTTCATGTCATAATGGTGATGATGTCATAATAGTGATGATGTCACAATGGTGAAGATATCATAATTGTGATGATGGTGATGATGATGATGATGTTGTTGTTGATGATGATGATGATGATGATGATGATGATATCATAATGATAATGTTGTCCAAAATAGTGATACTGTCATAATGGTGTTCATGTCATAATGGTGATGTCATAATAGTGATGATGTCACAATGGTGAAGATATCATAATTGTGATGATGATGATGATGATGATGATGATGATGATGATGTTGAGGATGTTAAAGATGGTGATGATAATGATGTCATAATGAAAATGTTGTCACAATAGTGATAATGTCATACTGGTGTTTATGTCATAATGGTGATGATGTCATAATAGTGATGATGTCACAATGGGGAAAATATCATAATTGTGGTGATGATGATGATGATGTCATAATGATAATGTTGTCACAATAGTGATAATGTCATAATGGTGTTCATGTCATAATGGTGATGATGTCATAATAGTGATGATGTCACAATGCTGAAGAAATCATAATTGTGAAGATGATGATGATGATGATGATGATGATGATGATGATGATGTCATAATGATAATGTTGTCACAATAGTGATAATGGTTTTCATGTCATAAAGTTGATGATGTCATAATAGTGATGATGTCACAATGGTGAATATATCATAACTGATGATGATGATGATGATGATGTCACAATGATAATGTTGTCACAATAGTGATAATGTCATAATGGTGTTCATGTCATAATGGTGATGATGTTATAATAGTGATGATGTCACAATGGTGAAGATATCATAATTGTGATGATGATGATGATGATGATGATGATGATGATGATGATGATGTCATAATGATAATGTCACAATAGTGATAATGTCATACTGGTGTTCATGTTATAACGGTGATGATGTCATAATAGTGATGATGTCACAATGGTGAATATATCATAACTGTGATGATGATGAAGATGTCATAATGATAATGTTGTCACAATAGTGATAATGTCATAATGGTGTTCATGTCATAATGGTGATGATGTTATAATAGCGATGATGTAACAATGGTGAAGATATCATAATTGTGATGATGATGATGATGATGATGATGTCGTAATGATAATGTTTTCACAATAGTGATAATGTCATAATGGTGTTCATGTCATAATGGTGATGTCATAATAGTGATGATGTCACAATGCTGAAGAAATCATAATTGTGATGATGATGATGATGATGATGTCATAATGATAATGTTGTCACAATAGTGATAATGTCATAATGGTTTTCATGTCATAAAGTTGATGATGTCATAATAGTGATGATGTC
>NC_086446.1:131701343-131706343 GCF_028390025.1 Pseudophryne corroboree
ATAATGATAATGTTGTCACAATAGTGATAATGTCATAATGGTGTTCATGTCATAATGGTGATGATGTTATAATAGTGATGATGTCACAATGGTGAATATATCATAATTGTGATGATGATGATGATGATGATGTCATAATGATAATGTCACAATAGTGATAATGTCATAATGGTGTTCATGTCATAATGGTGATGTCATAATAGTGATGATGTCACAATGGTGAAGATATCATAACTGATGATGATGATGATGATGATGATGATGATGATGTCATAATGATAATGTTGTCACAATAGTGATAATGTCATAATGGTGTTCATGTCATTATGGTGATGATGTCATAACAGTGATGATGTCACAATGCTGAAGAAATCATAATTGTGATGATGATGATGATGATGTCATAATGATAATGTTGTCACAATAGTGATAATGTCATAATGGTTTTCATGTCATAAAGTTGATGATGTCATAATAGTGATGATGTCACAATGGTGAATATATCATAACTGATGATGATGATGATGATGTCATAATGATAATGTTGTCACAATAGTGATAATGTCATAATGGTGTTCATGTCATAATGGTGATGATGTCATAATAGTGATGATGTCACAATGCTGAAGAAATCATAATTGTGATGATGATGATGATGATGATGATGATGATGATGATGTCATAATGATAATGTTGTCACAATAGTGATAATGTCATAATGGTTTTCATGTCATAAAGTTGATGATGTCATAATAGTGATGATGTCACAATGGTGAATATATCATAACTGATGATGATGATGATGATGTCATAATGATAATGTTGTCACAATAGTGATAATGTCATAATGGTGTTCATGTCATAATGGTGATGATGTCATAATAGTGATGATGTCACAGTGGTGAAGATATCATAATTGTGGTGATGATGATGTCATAATGATAATGTTGTCACAATAGTGATAATGTCATAATGGTGTTCATGTCATAATGGTGATGTCATAATAGTGATGATGTCACAATGGTAAGTATATCGTAACTATTATGATGCTGCTGCTACTGATGATGATGGTGATGATGATGATGTTGATGATGTCATAATGATAATGTTGTCCAAAATAGTGATAATGTCATAATGGTGTTCATGTCATAATGGTGATGTCATAATAGTGATGATGTCACAATGGTGAAGATATAATTGTGATGATGATGATGATGATGATGATGATGATGATGAGAGGATGTTAAAGATGGTGATGATAATGATGTCATAATGATAATGTTGTCACAATAGTGATAATGTCATACTGGTGTTCATGTCATAATGGTGATGATGTCATAATAGTGATGATGTCACAATGGTGAAGATATCATAATTGTGATGATGATGATGATGATGATGATGATGATGATGATGATGATGATGTCATAATGATAATGTTGTCACAATAGTGATAATGTCATAATGGTGTTCATGTCATAATGGTGATGATGTCATAATAGTGATGATGTCACAATGGGGAAAATATCATAATTGTGGTGATGATGATGATGATGATGATGATGTCATAATGATAATGTTGTCACAATAGTGATAATGTCATAATGGTGTTCATGTCATAATGGTCATGATGTCATAATAGTGATGATGTCACAATGGTGAAGATATCATAATTGTGATGATGGTGATGATGATGATGATGATGATGATGTTGTTGTTGATGATGATGATGATGATGATGATATCATAATGATAATGTTGTCCAAAATAGTGATAATGTCATAATGGTGTTCATGTCATAATGGTGATGTCATAATAGTGATGATGTCACAATGGTGAAGATATCATAATTGTGATGATGATGATGATGATGATGATGATGTTGAGGATGTTAAAGATGGTGATGATAATGATGTCATAATGAAAATGTTGTCACAATAGTGATAATGTCATACTGGTGTTCATGTCATAATGGTGATGATGTCACAATGGTGAAGATAGCATAATTGTTATGATGATGATGATGATGATGATGATGATGTCATAATGATAATGTTGTCACAATTGTAAAAATGTCATAATGGTGATGATGTCATAATAGTGATGATGTCACAATGGTGAAGATATCATAATTGTGATGATGATGATGATGTCATAATGATAATGTTGTCACAACAGTGATAATGTCATAATGGTGTTCATGTCATAATGGTGATGATGTTATAATAGTGATGATGTCACAATGGTGAAGATATCATAATTGTGGTGATGATGATGATGATGATGATGATGATGATGTCATAATGATAATGTCACAATAGTGATAATGTCATACTGGTGTTCATGTCATAACGGTGATGATGTCATAATAGTGATGATGTCACAATTGTGAATATATCATAATTGTGATGATGATGAAGATGTCATAATGATAATGTTTTCACAATAGTGATAATGTCATAATGGTGTTCATGTCATAATTGTGATGTCATAATAGTGATGATGTCACAATGGTGAAGATATCATAATTGTGATGATGATGATGATGATGATGTCATAATGATAATGTTGTCACAATAGTGATAATGTCATAATGGTGTTCATGTCATAATGGTGATGTCATAATAGTGATGATGTCACAATGGTGAAGATATCATAATTGTGGTGATGATGATGATGATGATGATGATGATGTCGTAATGATAATGTTTTCACAATAGTGATAATGTCATAATGGTTTTCATGTCATAAAGTTGATGATGTCATAATAGTGATGATGTCACAATGGTGAATATATCATAACTGATGATGATGATGATGATGATGATGATGTCATAATGATAATGTTGTCACAATAGTGATAATGTCATACTGGTGTTCATGTCATAATGGTGATGATGTCATAATAGTGATGATGTCACAATGGTGAAGATATCATAATTGTGATGATGATGATAATAATGATGATGTCATATTAATAATGTTGTCATAATGGTGATGATGTCATAATAGTGATGATGTCACAATGTTGAAGATATCATAATTGTGATGATGATGATGATGATGATGATGATGATGTCATAATGATAATGTCCAAAACAGTGACAATGTCATAATGGTGATGTCATAATAGTGATGATGTCACAATGGTGAAGATATCATAATTGTGATGATGATGATGATGATGATGATGATGATGATGATGATGTTGATGTTGATGATGATGATGATGTCATAATGATAAAGTCGTCCAAAATAGTGATAATGTCATAATGGTGTTCATGTCATAATTGTGATGTCATAATAGTGATGATGTCACAATGGTGAAGATATTATGATGATGATGATGATGATGATGTCATAATGATAATGTTGTCACAATAGTGATAATGTCATAATGGTGTTCATGTCATAATGGTGATGATGTCATAATAGTGATGATGTCACAATGGGGAAAATATCATAATTGTGGTGGTGATGATGATGATGATGATGATATTGATGTCATAATGATAATGTTGTCACAATAGTGATAATGTCATAATGGTGTTCATGTCATAATGGTGATGATGTCATAATAGTGATGATGTCACAATGGTGAAGATATCATAATTGTGATGATGGTGATGATGATGATGATGATGATGTTGTTGTTGTTGATGATGATGATGATGATGATGATGATGATGATGATATCATAATGATAATGTTGTCCAAAATAGTGATAATGTCATAATGGTGTTCATGTCATAATGGTGATGTCATAATAGTGATGATGTCACAATGGTGAAGATATCATAATTGTGATGATGATGATGATGATGATGATGATGATGATGATGATGATGATGTTGAGGATGTTAAAGATGGTGATGATAATGATGTCATAATGAAAATGTTGTCACAATAGTGATAATGTCATACTGGTGTTCATGTCATAATGGTGATGATGTCACAATGGTGAAGATAGCATAATTGTTATGATGATGATGATGATGTCATAATGATAATGTTGTCACAAATGTAAAAAAGTCATAATGGTGTTCATGTCATAATGGTGATGATGTCACAATAGTGATGATGTCACAATGGTGAAGATATCATAATTGTGATGATGATGATGATGATGATGATGTCATAATGATAATGTTGTCACAACAGTGATAATGTCATAATGGTGTTCATGTCATAATGGTGATGATGTTATAATAGTGATGATGTCACAATGGTGAAGATATCATAATTGTGGTGATGATGATGATGATGATGATGATGATGATGATGATGATGATGATGTCATAATGATAATGTCACAATAGTGATAATGTCATACTGGTGTTCATGTCATAACGGTGATGATGTCATAATAGTGATGATGTCACAATTGTGAATATATCATAATTGTGATGATGATGAAGATGCCATAATGATAATGTTGTCACAATAGTGATAATGTCATAATGGTGTTCATGTCATAATGGTGATGATGTTATAATAGCGATGAGGTCACAATGTTGAAGATATCATAATTGTGATGATGATGATGATGATGATGATGATGATGATGATGATGATGTCGTAATGATAATGTTTTCACAATAGTGATAATGTCATAATGGTGTTCATGTCATAATTGTGATGTCATAATAGTGATGATGTCACAATGGTGAAGATATCATAATTGTGATGATGATGATGATGATGATGATGATGATGTCATAAAGATAATGTTGTCACAATAGTGATAATGTCATAATGGTGTTCATGTCATAATGGTGATGATGTCATAATAGTGATGATGTCACAATGGTGAAGATATCATAATTGTGATGATGGTGATGATGATGATGATGATGATGTTGTTGATGATGATGATGATGATGATGATGATGTCATAATGATTATGTTGTCCAAAATAGTGATAATGTCATAATGGTGTTCATGTCATAATGGTGATGTCATAATAGTGATGATGTCACAATGGTGAAGATATCATAATT
>NC_086446.1:131711343-131718843 GCF_028390025.1 Pseudophryne corroboree
TGATGATGATGATGTCATAATGATAAAGTCGTCCAAAATAGTGATAATGTCATAATGGTGTTCATGTCATAATTGTGATGTCATAATAGTGATGATGTCACAATGGTGAAGATATTATGATGATGATGATGATGATGATGATGTCATAATGATAATGTTGTCACAATAGTGATAATGTCATAATGGTGTTCATGTCATAATGGTGATGATGTCATAATAGTGATGATGTCACAATGGGGAAAATATCATAATTGTGGTGGTGATGATGATGATGATGATGATGATGATATTGATGTCATAATGATAATGTTGTCACAATAGTGATAATGTCATAATGGTGTTCATGTCATAATGGTGATGATGTCATAATAGTGATGATGTCACAATGGTGAAGATATCATAATTGTGATGATGGTGATGATGATGATGATGATGTTGTTGTTGTTGATGATGATGATGATGATGATGATGATGATATCATAATGATAATGTTGTCCAAAATAGTGATAATGTCATAATGGTGTTCATGTCATAATGGTGATGTCATAATAGTGATGATGTCACAATGGTGAAGATATCATAATTGTGATGATGATGATGATGATGATGATGATGATGTTGAGGATGTTAAAGATGGTGATGATAATGATGTCATAATGAAAATGTTGTCACAATAGTGATAATGTCATACTGGTGTTCATGTCATAATGGTGATGATGTCACAATGGTGAAGATAGCATAATTGTTATGATGATGATGATGATGATGATGTCATAATGATAATGTTGTCACAAATGTAAAAAAGTCATAATGGTGTTCATGTCATAATGGTGATGATGTCACAATAGTGATGATGTCACAATGGTGAAGATATCATAATTGTGATGATGATGATGATGATGATGTCATAATGATAATGTTGTCACAACAGTGATAATGTCATAATGGTGTTCATGTCATAATGGTGATGATGTTATAATAGTGATGATGTCACAATGGTGAAGATATCATAATTGTGGTGATGATGATGATGATGATGATGATGATGATGATGATGATGATGATGATGATGATGTCATAATGATAATGTCACAATAGTGATAATGTCATACTGGTGTTCATGTCATAACGGTGATGATGTCATAATAGTGATGATGTCACAATTGTGAATATATCATAATTGTGATGATGATGAAGATGCCATAATGATAATGTTGTCACAATAGTGATAATGTCATAATGGTGTTCATGTCATAATGGTGATGATGTTATAATAGCGATGATGTCACAATGTTGAAGATATCATAATTGTGATGATGATGATGATGATGATGATGATGATGATGATGATGATGATGATGTCGTAATGATAATGTTTTCACAATAGTGATAATGTCATAATGGTGTTCATGTCATAATTGTGATGTCATAATAGTGATGATGTCACAATGGTGAAGATATCATAATTGTGATGATGATGATGATGATGATGATGATGTCATAAAGATAATGTTGTCACAATAGTGATAATGTCATAATGGTGTTCATGTCATAATGGTGATGATGTCATAATAGTGATGATGTCACAATGGTGAAGATATCATAATTGTGATGATGGTGATGATGATGATGATGATGATGTTGTTGATGATGATGATGATGATGATGATGATGTCATAATGATTATGTTGTCCAAAATAGTGATAATGTCATAATGGTGTTCATGTCATAATGGTGATGTCATAATAGTGATGATGTCACAATGGTGAAGATATCATAATTGTGATGATGATGATGATGATGATGATGATGATGATGATGATGTTGAGGATGTTAAAGATGGCGATGATGATGATGATGTCATAATGATAATGTTGTCACAATAGTAATAATGTCATACTGGTGTTCATGTCATAATGGTGATGATGTCACAATGGTGAAGATAGCATAATTGTTATGATGATGATGATGATGATGATGATGTCATAATGATAATGTTGTCACAATTGTAAAAATGTCATAATGGTGTTCATGTCATAATGGTGATGATGTCACAATAGTGATGATGTCACAATGGTGAAGATATCATAATTGTGATGATGATGATGATGATGTCATAATGATAATGTTGTCACAATAGTGATAATGTCATAATGGTGTTCATGTCGTAATGGTGATGTCATAATAGTGATGATGTCACAATGGTGAAGATATCATAATTGTGGTGATGATGATGATGATGATGATGATGATGATGATGATGATGTCGTAATGATAATGTTTCACAATAGTGATAATGTCATAATGGTTTTCATGTCATAAAGTTGACGATGTCATAATAGTGATGATGTCACAATGGTGAATATATCATAACTGATGATGATGATGATGTCATAATGATAATGTTGTCACAATAGTGATAATGTCATAATGGTGTTCATGTTATAATGGTGATGATGTCATAATAGTGATGATGTCACAATGGGGAAAATATCATAATTGTGATGATGATGAAGATGTCATAATGATAATGTTGTCACAATAGTGATAATGTCATAATGGTGTTCATGTCATAATGGTGATGATGTTATAATAGTGATGATGTCACAATGGTGAATATATCATAATTGTGATGATGATGATGATGATGATGATGTCATAATGATAATGTCACAATAGTGATAATGTCATAATGGTGTTCATGTCATAATGGTGATGTCATAATAGTGATGATGTCACAATGGTGAAGATATCATAACTGATGATGATGATGATGATGATGATGATGATGATGATGTCATAATGATAATGTTGTCACAATAGTGATAATGTCATAATGGTGTTCATGTCATAATGGTGATGATGTCATAACAGTGATGATGTCACAATGCTGAAGAAATCATAATTGTGATGATGATGATGATGATGATGATGATGATGATGATGATGATGTCATAATGATAATGTTGTCACAATAGTGATAATGTCATAATGGTTTTCATGTCATAAAGTTGATGATGTCATAATAGTGATGATGTCACAATGGTGAATATATCATAACTGATGATGATGATGATGATGATGTCTTAATGATAATGTTGTCACAATAGTGATAATGTCATAATGGTGTTCATGTCATAATGGTGATGATGTCATAATAGTGATGATGTCACAATGCTGAAGAAATCATAATTGTGATGATGATGATGATGATGATGTCATAATGATAATGTTTTCACAATAGTGATAATGTCATAATGGTTTTCATGTCATAAAGTTGATGATGTCATAATAGTGATGATGTCACAATGGTGAATATATCATAACTGATGATGATGATGATGATGATGATGATGATGATGTCATAATGATAATGTTGTCACAATAGTGATAATGTCATAATGGTGTTCATGTCATAATGG
Organism: Pseudophryne corroboree; assembly: GCF_028390025.1. Taxonomy (NCBI): domain Eukaryota; kingdom Metazoa; phylum Chordata; class Amphibia; order Anura; family Myobatrachidae; genus Pseudophryne; species Pseudophryne corroboree. The sequence continues at coordinate 131,714,766 of NC_086446.1, forward strand.
TGATGATGTCATAATAGTGATGATGTCACAGTGGTGAAGATATCATAATTGTGGTGGTGATGATGATGATGATGATGATGTCATAATGATAATGTTGTCACAATAGTGATAATGTCATAATGGTGTTCATGTCATAATGGTGATGTCATAATAGTGATGATGTCACAATGGTAAGTATATCATAACTATTATGATGCTGCTGCTACTGATGATGATGGTGATGATGATGATGTTGATGATGATGTCATAATGATAATGTTGTCCAAAATAGTGATAATGTCATAATGGTGTTCATGTCATAATGGTGATGTCATAATAGTGATGATGTCACAATGGTGAAGATATAATTGTGATGATGATGATGATGATGATGATGATGATGATGATGATGATGATGTTGAGGATGTTAAAGATGGTGATGATAATGATGTCATAATGATAATGTTGTCACAATAGTGATAATGTCATACTGGTGTTCATGTCATAATGGTGATGATGTCATAATAGTGATGATGTCACAATGGTGAAGATATCATAATTGTGATGATGATGATGATGATGATGATGTCATAATGATAATGTTGTCACAATTGTAAAAATGTCATAATGGTGTTCATGTCATAATGGCGATGATGCCATAATAGTGATGATGTCACAATGGTGAAGATATCATAATTGTGATGATGATGATGTTGATGATGATAATGATGATGATGATAATAATGATGATGTCATATTAATAATGTTGTCACAATAGTGATAATGTCATAATGGTGTTCATGTCATAATGGTGATGATGTCATAATAGTGATGATGTCACAATGGTGAAGATATCATAATTGTGATGATGACGATGATGATGATGATGTCGTCATAATGATAATGTCCAAAACAGTAATAATGTCATAATGGTGATGTCATAATAGTGATGATGTCACAATGGTGAAGATATCATAATTGTGATGATGATGATGATGTTGTTGATGATGATGATGTCATAATGATAAAGTCGTCCAAAATAGTGATAATGTCATAATGGTGTTCATGTCATAATTGTGATGTCATAATAGTGATGATGTCACAATGGTGAAGATATTATAATGATGATGATGATGATGATGATGTCATAATGATAATGTTGTCACAATAGTGATAATGTCATAATGGTGTTCATGTCATAATGGTGATGATGTCATAATAGTGATGATGTCACAATGGGGAAAATATCATAATTGTGGTGGTGGTGATGATGATGATGATGATGATGATGTCATAATGATAATGTTGTCACAATAGTGATAATGTCATAATGGTGTTCATGTCATAATTGTGATGTCATAATAGTGATGATGTCACAATGGTGAAGATATTATATATGATGATGATGATGATGATGATGATGATGATGATGATGATGTCATATTAATAATGTTGTCACAATAGTGATAATGTCATAATGGTGTTCATGTCATAATGGTGATGATGTCATAATAGTGATGATGTCACAATGGTGAAGATATCATAATTGTGATGATGACGATGATGATGATGATGTCGTCATAATGATAATGTCCAAAACAGTGATAATGTCATAATGGTGATGTCATAATAGTGATGATGTCACAATGGTGAAGATATCATAATTGTGATGCTGATGATGATGTTGTTGATGATGATGATGTCATAATGATAAAGTCGTCCAAAATAGTGATAATGTCATAATGGTGTTCATGTCATAATTGTGATGTCATAATAGTGATGATGTCACAATGGTGAAGATATCATAATTGTGATGATGATGATGATGATGATGATGTCATAATGATAATGTTGTCACAATAGTGATAATGTCATAATGGTGTTCATGTCATAATGGTGATGTCATAATAGTGATGATGTCACAATGGTGACGATATCATAATTGTGGTGATGATGATGATGATGATGATGATGATGATGATGATGATGATGTCGTAATGATAATGTTTTCACAATAGAGATAATGTCATAATGGTTTTCATGTCATAAAGTTGATGATGTCATAATAGTGATGATGTCACAATGGTGAATATATCATAACTGATGATGATGATGATGATGATGATGATGTCATAATGATAATGTTGTCACAATAGTGATAATGTCATACTGGTGTTCATGTCATAATGGTGATGATGTCATAATAGTGATGATGTCACAATGCTGAAGAAATCATAATTGTGATGATGATGATGATGATGATGTCATAATGATAATGTTGTCACAATAGTGATAATGTCATAATGGTTTTCATGTCATAAAGTTGATGATGTCATAATAGTGATGATGTCACAATGGTGAATATATCATAACTGATGATGATGATGATGATGATGTCATAATGATAATGTTGTCACAATAGTGATAATGTCATAATGGTGTTCATGTCATAATGGTGATGATGTCATAATAGTGATGATGTCACAGTGGTGAAGATATCATAATTGTGGTGGTGATGATGATGATGATGATGATGATGTCATAATGATAATGTTGTCACAATAGTGATAATGTCATAATGGTGTTCATGTCATAATGGTGATGTCATAATAGTGATGATGTCACAATGGTAAGTATATCATAACTATTATGATGCTGCTGCTACTGATGATGATGGTGATGATGATGATGTTGATGATGATGATGTCATAATGATAATGTTGTCCAAAATAGTGATAATGTCATAATGGTGTTCATGTCATAATGGTGATGTCATAATAGTGATGATGTCACAATGGTGAAGATATAATTGTGATGATGATGATGATGATGATGATGATGATGATGATGATGATGATGTTGAGGATGTTAAAGATGGTGATGATAATGATGTCATAATGATAATGTTGTCACAATAGTGATAATGTCATACTGGTGTTCATGTCATAATGGTGATGATGTCATAATAGTGATGATGTCACAATGGTGAAGATATCATAATTGTGATGATGATGATGATGATGATGATGATGATGATGTCATAATGATAATGTTGTCACAATTGTAAAAATGTCATAATGGTGTTCATGTCATAATGGCGATGATGTCATAATAGTGATGATGTCACAATGGTGAAGATATCATAATTGTGATGATGATGATGATGATGATAATGATGATGATGATAATAATGATGATGTCATATTAATAATGTTGTCACAATAGTGATAATGTCATAATGGTGTTCATGTCATAATGGTGATGATGTCATAATAGTGATGATGTCACAATGGTGAAGATATCATAATTGTGATGATGACGATGATGATGATGATGTCGTCATAATGATAATGTCCAAAACAGTGATAATGTCATAATGGTGATGTCATAATAGTGATGATGTCACAATGGTGAAGATATCATAATTGTGATGATGATGATGATGTTGTTGTTGATGATGATGATGTCATAATGATAAAGTCGTCCAAAATAGTGATAATGTCATAATGGTGTTCATGTCATAATTGTGATGTCATAATAGTGATGATGTCACAATGGTGAAGATATTATAATGATGATGATGATGATGATGATGATGATGATGATGTCATAATGATAATGTTGTCACAATAGTGATAATGTCATAATGGTGTTCATGTCATAATGGTGATGATGTCATAATAGTGATGATGTCACAATGGGGAAAATATCATAATTGTGGTGGTGATGATGATGATGATGATGATGATGTCATAATGATAATGTTGTCACAATAGTGATAATGTCATAATGGTGTTCATGTCATAATGGTGATGATGTCATAATAGTGATGATGTCACAATGGTGAAGATATCATAATTGTGATGATGGTGATGATGATGATGATGATGTTGTTGTTGTTGATGATGATGATGATGATGATATCATAATGATAATGTTGTCCAAAATAGTGATAATGTCATAATGGTGTTCATGTCATAATGGTGATGTCATAATAGTGATGATGTCACAATGGTGAAGATATCATAATTGTGATGATGATGATGATGATGATGATGTTGAGGATGTTAAAGATGGTGATGATAATGATGTCATAATG